>NC_065533.1:26818084-27138115 GCF_020184175.1 Aphis gossypii
AATGACTATGAGAGAAGTGGTATTTATTTTATTCGGATATTTATATTTTATTATTACAGTGCTAAAAATGTGATTTCTAAAAAAAAAAAACCAAAAAATTTGTTTATGCCCTAGAAATTGAAAATAATGCATCTATAAAATACGTTTAGGTTTTTATTTCAAAATAATTATTGACAAAAATGTATTACTTAATTTTACAAAAACAGTTTTGCAGCGCTGTAAAGTTTCAAATCTTCTATGTGAAATTTTAATTTGAAAACATAATGATTCTCATTTAATTTTCCACCGTCACTTGAACTATCGATTTTTACGTCGTATATGCGGATAATAATATTCAATTAGATAAAAATCTAATAAACAAATTACAAAGTTCTTTTTTAAGTAAACATATCAAAATAAAATTTAAAAGCTTGATATTAGTATAAAATGCCCCAAAAATCCTAAAATTCTCTAAACAAAAAAACGTAGAAATAAAAAATTATCAAAACTTATCAAGTACATTTTATACGTATATTTTTAAGAAAAGCATCGCTTGTCAATACTGATTGCATTAAAATCCTAGCGCGAGAGCGCTATTTATTAAAAGGAACTATAAGGGTAATAGGTTAATTATTAAATCTACAAATAATCTATGCAGAAAAGTATACAATAAAGGGTTATGAAATTCAGCAGGAAAATGAGTTACAACCCATAAACCAGACGACAGTGAAAAAAAATATAATATAAAGTTTTTGCTATAAGAAAATTTAACTGTGTAACATTATGAACTGCGGCTAATAACCCGACGTTGAATTAAGGAGGATTTTTTCATCGAAACAAAGTCAGAATTAGACTTAGAAGTGATTTGCCGGTTATCAATTAACTCGTGAGCGAGAGAGAGTGAGAGAGATAAAGAAGTCGATACGAGTATACTTATCGAGCATAAATAAGTTACCTAACGTTAGTAAATTTCTATACGTCTAGAAGAAATTGTTTGTATTTAATAAGTAAATGTGACTACTGCAGTATCCAAAAATTTAATTTTCTATACTCTATTTGTATACCTACGTCTGCGTATACATATACTATACCTATACATGTATGTAGGTACCGCACGCGTATATCTCACGATTCGTTATTATAATATTATTCACGTGAACTACGCACTCGGTACAATACCTATAAAGTATAAATCATCTCGTAAATTATGTTAACACATACACACGTACATATTATAAAGACCGCAAAAGCGTATTTCGCTAGCTAACCGGATACACACGGCAACGGAATAATAATATTATCTCTACTTAAGTGTAAAACAACACCGGGTCAGCGATACCATCCGAGCGGGTCTGACAGCGGAAAAACGTATATTAACTCTCCCTCTCTCACCCTCCCTCTTTTTATAAATAAATAACTATATATATAAATGGTATACCTGTACTACAGTAATAATAATAATTATTATTATTATTACTATATGCGGATATACCGCATACGCATTACACGCGTGTGATTGTGGTCCCTTGCGTGCGTTTCCGCGTGACTTCAGCCGTTGCCAATAAATAGCTGCACGCGTGTGAAATATGCGTGAGATGCGATTAAAAACGGTCCGTCGAATGATTTGTTGACGCGCTGAGAAAACGGATTTTCCAATGCGGGAAAATTGATTATGATAATTTATTTAGACTTGGCGGCGGGCGGCGGGCGAGGGTCCAGCGGCGATAAGATAGCGAGGACAGGCGCCACGGAATGACTGACTTGATTTGATTGAACTTGAAATAGAGTGAAAAAAATTATGTTTTACGTGACTCGTCGTGTTCAATGACTAATTTAAATCAATATTATGTTTTCTACCGAATCGATTAAATCGTAAATTTTATAATTATTCGTACTGACGACGACGTGCGGTGATTAAACGTTGAGCATTTTTCGCTTTCATCGGTCAGCGGTACCTATGCGATATTAAGTACGCTAGACCCCTTACTACTGCAAGAGTTGTATTATCCCGATACGAATATAACAGTCATCTATCACATAATAACGGTCAAAATGAGACTCAAAATAAAATACATTTTTAGTCGGACATAATATAAATAATATAAATTAGATTCAAATAAAAAAGAATGTTTACACAGAACATATAGAGAAAACGTTCAAAATAATATTTTCTAGGAAACTTAAAAAAATGAATTCTCCGAAATTAAATTATTTAAACTTGAAAGTATATAAATTATTAATCACGATGAAGATATAGGTATAATCGTAAGAGTAACGAAGGTTTCGAAGAAAACCATATAAGTATGATGGGACTCTATAAATTCGTTTTAATTTATCACATTAATATATTATTTTAATATAACCACTGCAGATAATAATTTATTAATATATACACGTATAAAGTAAATATCCGAAATCGACTATTCATCATTTTCTTTTTCTTTTTTCCTTGTTCGACCATCTCTTCACTCATAACAGCTCAAGAACTTTTTTGACTCGATCACTCCACCGTTAGCTTGTGAGTCCTCGTTCTCTTTGGAATCTACACAAATCTATTCAAGTCAAAATCACATACAACTGAAAAGTAATTGACTTTATTTTGTTAAATATAAAAATATAGAGAAGTAGGTATTGCTCGGATTTAAATTAGGTGTCGACTGAGTCACAGTAATAATGAGTGTGATAAATTTGAACTCAATGTTATAACATTATACTGTGCGAAATCAATTCTGAGCGGAAACGGTCTACCTTTAATATATTTACCTATAATATACCTATATATTAGTTCATTATATTGATGTTAAAGTAATTTATTTTACTGTTTTAGTATTACGGTAGATTTTATTTAATTTTTTATAAATAATTTAATTATTATATAATAGTATATATTTTTATCATTTTGTATAATACAATTTTCGCTTGACCATAAGGATATTTATTAGGATTCTAAGTTATACATTTAAAATATTTATTTATTTTTTTAATAAAATACAAAAATAAACTATGTCCAAGGTTAATAAATTTAACAACAAAACAAAATGTTTTAGGAAATAAGACATCGTGATACAATTTAGTGATTGAAATTATGTGCTGCAGAATTATACATTTTCAATAAATTCAATCGTAAACCAAATACCTGTAGTATTTTATTCATTTTTTTTATTATTTTACATATACATCAATACATGTATGCATGTTTGTTATTTTTACATACCATTGATGATTTAATGGTACACTGCGTACTATGCTCATTGCTCATATATATTGTGATGACCGGTAGACCACGAACTTCAAGACGGCCTTTTTTTTTCTATGACGGTGTTGAAGACACTTCTATTTTTCAAAATTTGATTCCTGTTGGCATTCGTTATGTACGTCAATCGTTCGTCGTCTAATGCAATACTATATAATATAAATAATAAGCAATATATATTTTTCGTTTGTTTTGTATTTTTTTTTTTTAATGTGCACGCCCATGTCACCGTGCGACGTGAGGCCAAAATTAATTACTATCGTTTCCTCTCTTTACCTGTTTTCCATTATTTGTTCACTTCTTCACCGTTACAACCCTACGGCAGAGAAGCGCAATCGTTAATTTCCATCGTCCAACACCCCACCACACCTACCCTACATCGTCAACACAAATACTTCATCTTAACGAACTGCCGACCATAATCGGATATCCTAATTCCACGCTAATCATCCATTATATTAGTATAAAACATTTTCCGCAATCCACTCGTTAGGGCGCGGACGTGGAACGACGACGGGGTTTTCTGAAAATATATAATATTATAAATATCAACGTCCGAACGTTTAATCTAACGAATTCTCTCTTTCCATCCGTTGTTGCTCTATTTTTTTTTTTTGCTTTTCTGAATATTATTATAGCATACAATATATACGTGCATATTGTTATTAGTCTGACAAAAAGCTTCCTATAGCCATCCCTTGTTCGTAAAACACAAAAATATTCATTTATTCCCACTTCACTCACTACTCTCCTACCAAACCGATACCGGCAGTTTATACAAGTATGTATAATATAATGTACGTATATAATGACTCAAGAAGAGAAAACAATGCATTTTTTCAAGGTATTCAATTATTTTTCATCGTACGTTTTATTACGTACGTAGACCCGTAGACAAGAGTTAAGAAAATATATCATACATTATTAAAATAATCATTTTTCCTATATTCGTATATTATCAATTGTATAAAATGTATAAGTAATATATTATTATTGTTTTATTATAGAGCTTGATGAAATTTAAAAATAATCATTACGTTTTTCTCTCCAAAGTCACAGTCGAATAATCATTGATTAGATATTAGGTTTGTGCATATTTTCGTCAAATATTTTTATTTTTTTAATACACATTTTTAGATGATCAAACTTTTTAAACTGTTCGAACGGCAGCATTTTCGTATGCGGTATGCGTTTCATTTGTAAAATATAACAATGCATATCTCTGTATACTTTATTACACAACAGTTAAACATAATATTATTATATAGCAAGTTAAACATTTTTATTTTATAAGTATGGCGTGATACCTAAGCTATTTGCAATTATTATGAAATTGGTTTTTTTTTATTTATATGATCTCCGTGATGTTGATTATTAGTTTACTAAACCTTTGTATTTTTAATTTTTATTAAAACTACTATAATTTTTAAAACATCAATGAGCACCATAATTAAATAATTGTACTGTTTTGGAAATATAATCAAAATAATTGGCGACTACAAAGCTAAAATTTGTTGAGTCGTAGTTAGTATACTCTATGTGTAGCTTCTAATTGTAGACATAAATGAATGTTAATAAGCTGAATATTAAATAAGCACGTGAAAACAATTAATGTCAGTCGAATTAAATAAAATACTATAAATAGTTTTATTTATTTTTTCAACCATATAAACGACGTAAATATAACAAGTTTAAGTGTTGACGTTTAGAGGATTTCAAATAAGCCATTAATTTCAATCAAACTATATCTATTATCAAGTTAAAAGTATTTTGTAACCTCTAACGCATGTTATTAGTAATTTAGTAAATTGTTGTATCTATTTTCATTTTTTTTTTTTTTTTAGATAGATTAGGACGATTAGGTAGTAAATTTATTTTAATTAAAATGGCTTTTAAAATTATTAAAAGTTGATTTAAATATAGTTTTTAATTGCTGTTAATTTTGAAACAATCATTTTTCAAAAAAACTAATACATGCAAATAAGTAGCTGTATTATTTTTAATTTTTATTTAAAATGTATATACTGTTAAGTGTTAATACATATTATAATGAATTTAAGATTGTTTTGTAAGTGTTTTAAATAAATGTATCCACACACGTCACACATACTTATATAGTAGGTAGGTACCTGGTACATACATGTACAAACGTAATTTTTATTTTTAGTGACTGATCATTTTATACTTATACAATCATTGCATTTAAATAAGTATTGTGAAATCTACATGTTTAGTCTGCCGTCATAAGCCACTAAGCAGTAACTCCATTTTGATGAAAATCGAGTTTTTGGTGTCTATCGATAGATATTTTAATTCTCTATCGATTCCCGTAATAAAAATGTATTATTATTTTTACGGCCTAATTTAGTGTCGAAAACTGTTTTAACTTTCCTGAAAACTGCGATTTTTGGAGTTACTGCTTAGTAACTCTACTGTGCAATACTTTCAATATAATATAATATATATTAAAAAATCGATTAATAATTACGATCATAAGACAATATTAGTATAATTTTATAATCTCCAATAGTCGCGCAATGGGTTGTATATTTTGTAATATAATTTGATATATCGTTTTGTGAATATTTAATGTAATCAAAAATAATTTCTCTAAATTCCATCACAATTGCTACTCCATAATATGATGCGATTACCATATGATATGTACCACGTTAACAACTATTAAGTGGATCACATAATACATCAAACAGACTTTGTTCATACTACAATATTATTTGATGTTTTAAAGCCAACATTCTCTGTTTAGAGCAGTAGTTCTCAACCGGGGTGATAAAAAAAATCAACGAGAAAAGGAAAAGAAATTTAAAAATAAATACATTTTTGCGAAAAAAATCATATTATTATATTCATATTAATATCAATGTTTTGAGCGTTTTTTTCTATGTACTGTATTTTTTTTTTTTTTAATAATAGAATAATTTTAAATATAAAGCTAAGATTGCTTATTATTTTGATGTCAGGGTGACACAGTGTTTGATTCTAGTGGTTAAAGGTGATATGAATCAAAAAAGGTTGAGAACTGGTTTAGAGTCTAAACTTTTGACCATGAAGAGAAATTCAATTGCTTTTTTTTTAAAAAAATATTCAATAAAAATATGATGATCGATGGTCGTAAAATATGAGTGAGTATACCTACGTAATAGTTATAAACCAAAAACTATAAATTCGATTACAGTTTTTATTTGTTTTATGAGATGATTTTCAGATAACGGTCAATATCAATAACCATAACTATTAAATAATACATTATAATATGCATATTATGTATGTTGGTGTCTACGAAATTTCTAAAAAAAAAAAAAAAAAATGAAATAAATCAGTACATAATTTGATTCAGGTGGGTCACTTGGCTTCAGATACCTATATGAGAACTGATATTCTTTGATGTTTTGTGCGGTGTAGATATTTACATATAAATTATGGTTACCATAACGATATAGACATAATATAGTGTGGTATTTGAAAAACGATTTTGGGCTCTCTGAGAAAATCAATAACAGCATATTATAATATTATACTATATGTTATCAGAATAATATTATATAATCAATAATTTTTTATTTAATTGAATACGGCGTAATCGTAGCCGATTTAAAAACGACAATTATTGAACATCACGTGGAAAATTATAATCCATAAAATGGTAACTTTGGTAATCAAAATCCAATAAGACGAGACGATATTTTAAAATTATATGCAGTGTAAACACAATATGTTGTGTAATATTAAATGTGCGATAAGTATACTTGACTGTTATATAATACTATTATATAATATACAAGTTATTAATATTTTTCTATATTAATTAATATTAATATTAATTATTTATCAATGTTGTATTCATGAATTTCTTTTTACTTATTGCGACAAAAAATCTTATTACACGTAATATATAATTCGAAGTTAAATAATCTTTTGAACTGTTTTTGACCATAAGAATTCAAAGACAGACGAAAGACCGTATATTTTTTACCGCTTTAGACCTAAAAGCTCAGAACAAACGGGACCATTTAGATAACGAACAAAATTTAATTAAGTACGTAAAAACATTTAACTTTATTAGGTCTTCTTCTAGATTTTGCAATAATTTTTTTTTATATTTTAATTTTATTTACGATTAAGTGCCGCGTTTGTTTGTATATACATTACTATAATATTATACAGTCATTAACGGGTAGATACCTGTATGAAGTGCAGTGAAAAACTAAAAATTAATTTATTTTAGTCTGATAACAGCTATTATAGTAGTGGTTAAAACGCGATATAATATAATATGTATAGGTTCTACACGGGGTCTTCGCTGCATGTATAAATTATACATAATAGATTAAAGACAAAAAATAAAACAGAAATAAAGAACGAGAGAGAGAGAGCGTGAAACGGGATAAAGAGCCAGCGAGGGATAGACTTTATTCCGCTCACGTCCTAACCGATAATCATTAGGGTATTTAAGACGAACAAAAAAATATAATATAAATAAACGTATACACAATAAAAGCGGCGTTTTTGTCGTCTCGTTGTTTTTTCAAAAAAAAAATTTTATCTTTCTCTTCCAACGACGACGACGGTTTGACACGACCTGCGGCGGCGGAGACCGGCTAACGACGAATAATTAACGACCGTGACGATACGCGTATCGTACGTGTACATAGTGGTGTATAGGTGGCACCCGCCCCCGTACGCGATACGTGTCTATAATATAATACTCGTAATATTGTAATGATAATAACAACATATTATGTATACGTTATTATTATAACATATTTTTTTATCGTAAACATCACGAACAACCGTTTACGTATCACGGCGCCAAGGCAACGACGAGACATTTCAGTCGTGTGCCACCGGAAACGCCGACACGAGTCGTCGGGACCTAACGCGGATGTGCATCGACGCGCAGCGTATAATATTTTTTACTCTTACGGCGGGCCCGTCGTAATTACTATAAGTTCATCATCGTTACAAAATATACGTTTTTACGGGCAAGTGACGATAATCCCGGCGCGAACATTTTGATTTTAAAAAATAATTATTTTGCGAATTTTGGAAATCGTTTTCACTCGAAAACCGATCCAATATATAGTAACAAATGACTTGTATAATAAGACGTGTAGACGTAATATATAATAAATAAAATAATAATTACGATACAATATGCTTGCGTGCAGTTTGTTTTTATATGTTGATCAAAAATTCAGACTACTAATCAACTCGACAAAATAAACATGTTTGTCACGTAGTTCTTCTGATACTGAATTATACATGTATGCAAATTCGGATTCATTATGGACTCTCAAATTTCTATTTACTACGAAATTTCATGGTGCGATTATATTTTAAGAACAACAACTATTAAATTCTAACTATATGCGTTTAAACGAGAAACGTGGAAGATTGGCTTTTAAATATTATGTAGGCGTATAATATTTTTTATAATCATAAGCAATAAGTCGACATAATAACATAATGTCATAATGGTACACCGTTAAAGACGAACGGTTTAAATAATAAAATATTATGTTTATATCTGATGGAAAGACATTGGATCATGAATTCATGAATATACCTATATCTGTTCAATTGTAGTGAAATAATTATAAACAAAATTCGTCCGTCAATGCATTGAATTACAAATAAAAATATAATATTATATGAATTATCATCGAAGCAACATATAGATACATCATCTCAGGTGTAAAAAAATATAATTATATAATAACTATATCAAATACTATATTACTAACTATCGTGGAAAACGTAAAAAATTGTTATGCTTCTACGCGTTTAAATGAAAGGAATTATTGTTTTTTATTAATTTGTATTTTTGGATATAGTAACAGTGCATACATTGTCAACTATTAAGGATTGGCATCGGGTAGTGTAGATAGCAAAGTGGTACAATATTAATTAATTAATTTTTTTTTTACCTGAGATTTTAAAATTTAATATATTAAGGAGCCAAGCAGTGAGCAATGTATTAATTTTACAATGATGTTCAAAAATGGGGTGGTTTCTGGTAGCAAATCAAATCTATTTGTATTTTGGTAAAAAGTTCCTAAATTAAATTTTACAATAGGAAAAGCCAACAATAATTCAGGAAAAACAGGGAATTTCAGGCAAATCATTTTTTTGACTAAATCGATTTTTAGTGTAAGTCAAAAAAATATATCTAACCATAGATAATCATAATACAAAATTCATTATAAGTAGTTTATACTGAAACTGTAAAATCTAAAACATTTACAAATATAATGTTATTTTATACGGACATTTTAAATTAAAATTTGTAAGAAATTGTATATTTAAATTTTAAACGACGAATTTCGATAATAATAGTTTTGTTATAATTTAATAATATTATCCATGATGACTCAAAATGTTGATAGTAATTTTTTTCTTGGGTATATTTTAAATACGCAATGAAGTTTTCAACAATTGTTGATTAATTTTATGATATTACTATTTATATCATAATCCTATTCACATTATTTTACATTAAGATGGTATTAACTCAAAAGTTGATTAAAATAGTATCATTATAATATCATTATGGTATAAATATATAATAATACATTTAATTATTATTATAATGTTTTGTAAATGCAATATTTTCTAAAAAAATATTACTGTATAAAATGTGTAAAATATATTTACTGTAAATAGTTGATACTGATAGTAAAATTAATTAATCTAATAGCAATATCAAAAAAAAAAACCTCATGAAGTCATGAATTAATAATATACTTAGTTATATAAGTATATAGACTGACGAACGGTCTTCGCTAACAATCGCTTTTATATAGAATGATATATTGTGGAATTCAAATTTAACACATATATTAAAGTGACTCATTCGATACTAAATGTACAGAAGAGCGATAACCACTTAGCCAAATTATTATATATACTTACATATTATTATTATTGTAATATATTTTTATATTGATATTTCATCAACAAAAAACCCCCCGCTGAGACCATTAATCGGACCTAATATTCTCATATAAACTTCGATAAGTTTTATCGTGTTCGAAATATTAACGATGACTAAAAAACGTACAATCATTTTTTATACAAGTAGATAAATTATATATAAAAGATGAAATAATATTTACGAGTTCGTTATTAAAGGGATGAATCATGAACAATAATTAGTGTTAAAAAATAAAACGAAACACGATCAGATGGACCCCCTGCCAAATGAAATGACCACATCAAAGATATTCCTGGGCGAGCAATATTTCATTTACTACCATTTTCCAACCAGAATCGGATATAATTTGACCGATTTCAAGTGTTTTTCCGTTTTTTATCTGTCGATTGTGGTCTTTGATGTATCGAAAAGTTGACGAGTTTATTACTAACCTATACTCTGTTGGCCATTATAGTCACTATATAATATTTCTATGCAGTCACCGTGTGACATTTGAACGATAAAATTGTTATTGTTAGGTTTTATTTATTTATATTTTTTTTATTATTTTTATACCCGTCTGCCACACAGCGCGCGTCGATTATACGCCAGTCGCCACCGGCGGTGTCTCCGTCCCAATTTATTTGTATAGTTTGTTTATCTAGATCGGTTGAATAGCTGCAGGATTTTTTGGAATGGGTGTGGATCCGGATGAAGGGGTGCTAGTCCCGTAGCAGTTTTCAGCTAAAAAATAGAAAATATTGTGACCGAATGACTTTATTTTCTATCAGACTTATTGTTATAATATACCGCTTAATTACGTCATTTTTAATATTTTATCCAATAACCCATGAAATATATTGAACTAGGTACAATAACAAACAGTATTTCGTAATAACTTAAGTATAGAACATATTGTTACGTATTTAAATATTGAACGGACTTAAATCCGTTTAAAAACATTCCATTTTGTTTACATTATTTTATTATCGTCATAATGCATTCGTTATTTTCTTGTTATAATATATTGGCATATTGCAGCACCGATAACAATGCTAACCTATGTGCGAAAGCATTACACAAATAAAATGTATTAGCACAGATTAAATAAAAATTATAAAATTAAAAATAATTAAAATAATAATAATTAATAATTATAATAATTATATAAATTTAATTTTATTTAATCTGTGGTATTAGTCTGTTTATCATATACAGTGAAACCTCTAAGTACCGAACACTTTCGGTCGCCGAAATTTCGATCGTTATTCTTAAGTGTCTGCTATTTAAGGGGTAGAAATCCAATACGTACTATTGTCAAAATACTGATTTTTCATGAAAAGCGATTTTCTGTATCTCCTATTCTATAACCAATATGAATTGAAGCTCAATAAATGTAATGTATAATAAGTTAAAGCGTTTTTTTTTTTTTTAATCTTTTTTTAAGTATGAATCCTATTTTTTGTCATTTAAAAATTTGAAATAATCCAAAACGTACCTTTTTCATTAAATTAATGGAATTATTATTCCATATTATAATTTAATTTTCATAAAAATAGTTTAATGAATTTTTGTAGAAACTAAACGACGAATAAAATAATGATTGAAATACATAATAATTATAACAAATTTAATAAACTGTCATAAAAAGAAAAAAAACTACTGCGACGCAAATTGGTTATTAAATGTACTTCTAGCTGCCTAATTTTCATTTTTCGGGGGGCGTAAACAGTAGGTATACATAATGTAGTCTAAATTATATCAGCTAAGTATTTTTGTATAAATAATTTAATAATAATGTTCTAGGAAAATATTAATGATGGACTGAAAGCATATTATAATACATTATTCAAGTATTTAATAAAATTTTAAATATGATCACCTAACGATGTAACATAATAAGCTCAATACACGGTTTTGTTTCATAAGAAATACCTATGATATTGCATGTAATTCAAGTTTTCTCTCTTTTTTTTTAAAATTTTAAACTGTAATTTTCAATGTTTTTTTATTTTATTTTTATAGGTGGCTGGAAAATTTAGGTTAATAAAACATCGTAGTAATAATATTATTATACGTACTAATAAAAACAACCATGACCGACCAATCATACTCTACCCATAACGGTGTACGTTTATAATAATTTTAAATTTCATCTTTAGAAATAAAAAATTAAAACTTTATATTAATATCTAAATAATGAGATCTTTATTTCTTTCTTTTAAGTTTTGAATCCTATAGCGAAGAGTTCAAACAAATCAGCATAATTTATTTAATATATGATCGTAATACAAGTACCTATAACATTATTATTATATTATACTTCTATATCGTTATTATATTATTATACTACAATTGAACAGGCGTTTTTTTCCAGCTTAAGCTGAATTCTCGTTTCCTAACTGAGCTTCGCCGAGCTCGGAGATTCCGGACACGTTCTCCGAAGAAAAAATACTAAAATGTTTTAGTAGGTATAGTGAGTGTTACATAATATTATATTACTTTAATAATAATATGTGTATCATTGTGGGCTTGAGCATATGTGTGTGCTCTATTACTTCCTATACGAGTGTATTCTTAAATTGAGAATTATTCAAATATATAATATCATATGTATACGATGACAACCACCGCCGTTCCTCGCATACTGTATTATATATGTTAAGCTGTAGATAATACAGAAAGTACCTATAAATGACGTGCACAGTCTCTCGCACAAATATTATAACTTCTAAGTATGTGCACGGTCCCTCCTTAAATGAATAGACGATAAAAACCTATAATGCAATCCGTAGTCAAGTGGTTATTTCGTTTAATCGCTAGGAAATATCTTGGGGAAAATGAGGAGTTTAAAATTGTTTTTAAAGTTTATAAGAACGTACTTATTTTACTTTTTCCATAATGATTATCAGTGTCTTTTGTTCTTCGTGTTTCCTAGTAGCATGTCTCAAATCAATTGATCAAATAACATCTCACTCGATCGTTAGAATTTTAAACCACATACGTTTTATATAAACAAAAAACTTATACCCGGTTATAGGTACGCGCGTGTACCTACCAATTAACAATTCAATTTTTTTTTTTTATGAAACGATAAATCATAAATTTATGACATGTCGTTAATTAAGAAGTATTCATACACGAGTATAAAACATACAAGTACGCATATCTATATCGTCGATCGTTAACTGGAGCACTAAAAATTTTCCACCGCACGGAAATAAAAAAAAATTCTGAATTTAATTGCTTGTTGTCTAGAATTATATGTTTGAGTTATCATCATTACAGCCAGAAGTTTAGTTCGACAATATTGATTTAACGATGTTTTTAGTGTACTTACTAATCAAAAACTGTATTTTTCGATCATAATATTATATTTTTTTGATTTGATCATTACGCATTACCTTAAATTCATATACTAATTGTGTTGTACGTGTATAGATTTTACGTGACAAATAAATATAAAATACACTAAATTAATAATATTTAAGTTATTAAACTAATTTTTAATGTTCGCATGTAAAATAGGTATTTACTCACTTCTATAATTCTATCGATTTTATTATTATATTTACGATGATAAATTAATAAAATGATGAATTCTGATATTACAATTTACTTCATCTTTCATTTAATTTTTTTTTTTTAATCATATTTACATTTCCAATATTGAAACGTGTAGTTTATCAATACTTAACATTTCACACTTAATGCAGATTTTCTATAGGGCATAGTTCTATAAAAATATGTAAGTGAATCATTTATAATAATTTCCATCTTTTAACAAACCATTATAAATTAACGGATTTTTAGCTATGTAAAAAAGTTTCTTTTAGTTTGGTATTTCTTTTATAATTTCCAAATTAATAACTGCTCTTAATTTATTTATATAAATGGATTTAGTCATTAATATAATATAGCCAATAATGACTCATTATTTTTGAATTTATTTCATTTTTTATACACCACAAAAGGAGTCTATAATAGTAGATAAACTTATAAAATACAATCACTCGTATGTATACATATGTATGATTAATATCTTAATCATCGATTATGAATTCGGTTGTATAATAAAACCACACAATTTTGTAAAATATACTTAACTACTATTACAACATAAAAATATGATAATGATTGATAACATTAATAATAATAACTATAATATAATATAATAATAATTATGGTCCAAAACTTGATGACTTATAAAAATTTAAAACAAAATAATTACAAATAAATTTTCAAAAATACTTTTTATTTTAAATAATACAAAACGACAGTATAATTTTAGTTATTTTATTAATACTTATAGTGTAACACTAGACATAATGTTAATACTACGCTGGCTTGTGATAAAAAAAATAAATTAGTACCTACATGTGATAAGGTGGTTTTATAAAAGTGATAAAAATAATAATAATTTAGCCTAATAAAATATATAAATACCAAAGTAAATTAGGAAATTGGCTAAATAATATACATAGCATTATATGAGTTAGATTACATTTTTTTAAATATTAAGTTATAACAATATAATATATTACAGGAAAAAAAATGAAAATAATACAGCAATACGTAAAAAAAAAATGCATACAAAATGCACTTAAATTGATGAAAAAAAAATCACTATATGCACATTCAAAATTATCAAAAAAGGCAAATTCTAATATTACAACATTGTATTTTGCAAAACATAAATCAAATTTCAATAAATATAAGTATCGTCGGAAAACATTAGACAAAATAAGAGTGTACCAAGTTCAAACCCCAGTAAAAACATTTTCTTAACCAAAAGCTACTGTTAAAATGATTTGTTTCTATAAGTTAGTTGTTGATATGTTTATTGCCCTAAATCCGATATTTTATATTCACATTTATAATATTGCACTAATATAAAATAATTATTTTAGTATACTAATATTTTATTAACATAAATCTTAAATTAAAAAAAAAAAAATGTAAAACTAGATAGTCTAAACACTTTTTTCAATACAAAAATACAATTCCACATAACACACTCTTTTTCATTGTATACTTTTCTAGTTTTCCATGAAACAAAAATTTTCCATTTCATTGCAAAACGTACCATTTATAATTTAAATAATATAGGTACTTTAAATAAAAGTTCAATGCATAATAATATACTAAATAATTAATAGTTATCAAACCGTTTCTTTTTTTCATTATGATGGTTTTAACTTTTAAGTCTATAACAGAAAAAAAATAATTTCTTTATAATTACCTTATGTAATTTAGAATAATTCCATTTTGTGAAATTTGTTCTATTTTAAAATCCTATACATTTTTTAATTCATACATAATAAAATGTAATTATCTTCTTTCTTGCTTAGTCACAATATGTGATACCGATCGATATTTATTGATACTAGACCATAGTCAAAGATATTATAATGGGGATGAATAAGTTAAGAAGATTTTTAAAACAATTATAATAAATTAAATTAATACTCACTATCATTTAACATTTTAAAATGTGCACTTTAAATAGTAACATAAATATATTTAATTATTTAAAAAATATATTTAAACAGTTTTATTCGAAAGAGTCAACTTATTTTAGATAAAAACTTTTTTAAAGACCAATATTTTTAATATAAAAATTAAAAAACATATAGACATTAACCGAACGAATTTATAAACTATTTAAACATATTTTTTTGAATGAGAGTGAAAAATCTAATTATTCAAATACTTGTAAAAAAAAGAAAAAGAGAGGCTAAGACAAATATAATAAATATACTACAATATATTGTTATACATTAAGTTTTTATTATTGATAAATACGTTACTGAAACAAATAGCATCAAATTAACCTGATTTGTAAAAAATAGCAATTATATTATTGTATCGAATCAATCTAGCAATAATTTTAGTTGTTATAAAAGTTTGAACTACAAATCTCTACAAAACTCATGATATTGCAGAAAAATATAAATTAGTTTTTTTAAAAACTAATCACATTTTAAATTTTAAAACCTCAAGCTTTAAAATGCAATACAAAATTTAGCTATAGAAATAAAAAAATATATTGTAAAGCCACAGATTTTATTTTTTTTTATTTTTATCAGATATTTTATAAATACCAATTTCGATGAAAATAGAATATTACTTCAATATTCAGTTATTAATAATCTATTAAACATATGTTAACGCTCAATACGATAAAAATGTCACAAGGTATGTCCGATGACAATTGGCATTAAAGTACGAGCTGTCAACTCATTCATTCATTCATACGAAAATATCATAAATGATTAAATTTTTGATTCAATAATTACTCGTATTATACAGATTAAAGAAACAAATAATAGAGGTATAGATTGTGCATAAAATAGTAAAAGTTACAAAATTAAAAAAGCTATTGCTACTTTAAAAATAGGGTAAATACAAATTGAAATGATAAAAATGTAAAAATTAAAAATTAATTTCACTTAAAAAAATCATCGCGGATAATCACTGAAAATATTTTATCAATAAATACATAGGACCCAAACCTGCAAATTAGCAAAAATTAAATAACAATTTACCAAACGTGCGGAATGTCAGGAAAAATATATAAAACCCGTATATTATAATTAGTATTGTTTGTATTTTATACAATTGTCCTTATAAAATGTATTATACTTCAGTATTTGTTAACGGCATCCATATATTACTATATATATATTATCCATATATTACCATATATGTATATATATATACTGTATTCATAAAAACGTGTTGATAGAAATCAGTGTCTTACAAATTTAAAGAATTAGCAAATTCGCTTTAAGTTTTACACAGAACGGTTTTAGTGATTACTAGTTATTGGTAATAGGTACCTTGTATCTAAGTTGTATGATTGCCCACAACCGTTTTCGATAGGTACTCATACAGAATAATATTACGATAATTAATAATAATGATGTGGTATTTAATCATGGAGTGTTCATCCAAGATTTAATTCTTAGTAGGTTTGCGTTTAAACGTACGCCAGCCAAGCCATTGTTTTATTGTTGTAAAAGACTCTCCTGTTGTAGACGATATAGGATATTCCAACGACGAGATGTTTAACGAGAATGTATGAATTTAGTTCAATTTACGCACAATTATAAATATTTAATGCAATGGCAATAACGCTAACAAAGTATATATTATATAATGAGAAAGTAGTAATTGTATGTACAAGTAATATAATAATGTTGCTTCGATTATTACCTACACGTCATAATAACCCACCCCGAGGAGAACGACCTTTTACTTTATAATATTATGTTTATATTATTAAACTATGCGTATGTACTCGTATTATAAACTAAAAATTCCGACGCATTTTTTTCGTTTCCCTCGCCGACACACAATCCACCGCAATATTATAATGAATTAATAGACCGGATAATATATTGTGATGGAATGTTTATACCGAGTAGTGAGTACACCACACTATACCAACAACCAATCATGAAGATGAAAAATAATTACGGCGTTTCAAATCGAACTGATTTAATGGATAACATTTTATTTTGTATGCATATTTAAAGGTTTTAAAACATTTTACTTACACATTTGGACTACACGTTATTAACGAATCGACGAGGAACCATTATAATTTTATTTTCTTACCTTTTTTTATCACTTTATCGAAATATTTAGAATATACCTACCAATGTTACAATAGTGTTAGTAGTGTTACTAATAATAATAATAAATGAAAATGGTAACAAATTAACGGTACCTGTTTTATGGAAGTTAAGCGTTTGTTTAAACTTTAAATTGATAATAAGCTAATTAATATGTTGACCAAACATTAAAAAGACGATTATTATTATAGCAATCGTCGTCCTTGAACGGTCAAACAGACGGTAGTCACTATATATAGTTGGCATACTGAGTTTTCACCTTAAGATAATTAAGATAAATAATATGTTAGATGCGTATTTGTAACAGCAAAGAATATTTTATCGTTTCAGCGAGTCATACTTTGTATTATCATTGTGTCGTGCTCGTGTTCATCGTATAATTATCGAGATCTATATCTTAAATATAATTTGCATATAGTCGCAGAAGCCTCAGAAATGTAAAACGTTCTGATAAATACTGATTGTATAAACTTCTTTCTCGCCGCAACGTCAAACCGTAGTGAGATTTCGCATGATTTTGTTTTTTTCCGTACGGACCGAACGATTTTATTATTTTCATTTCACGTTATACGTTCTACGCGTTTTCGAAAATCACGCTCCTGATGTATTGTACACCACTCTGCTAAACACACACGCAACACTGCAGTGAGGTACATCGCACCGCGCAGACAGGTCGGTTTCGAATTTACGTCTTTGACATAATATAATAAATAAAAGACCAAACGAGAACAACGACAACGACGAAAAAAAAAAGGTACGGCTGCTAATTGGGGGGCACGATGCTCTACAAATTCCGGTCGGACGAGCGTATTGTTTTTACTCGGTCGGTGTGGCCGATTCGTCGTCGTCTAAATGTTAACTATATGTAAAATATATAATATTATAATATTATGGGCCTCCTACGCGTTCGGGTCCGACCGTTTTCGGGTGCAGCAAATCAGAGAACAAAAAAAATAAATAAAATAAAATAATATACAAAATATATTATTTTAACAATAATTGCCGACAAACCCACGTGAACGCCGTCCGTCCGGACGATCTGCCGCTGACCATATCGTGACGACGACTATAATAATACAACGTTCAATAATAATTATAATATTTAATAATCTAGTCACTTATATCATTCCACGGACGCCACGATAATGGGTATATACTACTCGAATAACCGCGGTTGCTGTGCAGCTTAATCGAACGAATATATTTTAATTTTTTTTCCACCGCTTTTCGGACTAAATATTATACGTACCACACATCGAGACACCCGCCGACGACGCTATATACGGCGTATCTTTGATACTATTATTATCATATTTTATTTATTATGTGCGTCTCTGCGATTTTTTGACCACGGGTGACTAAATTATAGTAGATCGCTGCTCGCCACACCTTCCGATAAAGTAGATCTATAATTTTATCTGCAGCCATGAGCCAACCATAATATATAATACGCGTACGTAAAATATTGTCTTAATATTATTAATGTTCACGGGGGAAAGTCGTTTTTGAGTGCCGAATAATAATTTTACCAAAAACGTAATATTTACGAACTTTAACTTTTTGACTGCATTTGTGTAGTCATTCAAATATCTATAATCATTAACTACTCCGTGGGCTTTTCTAGGATTATAATATTGTATAATATAATATATGTAGTTTTCACCGTATTATATAATTATTATTGAAATTCCGCGTATTAAATATTGACGAGTAGTGTTATGTTTAAATATAAAATGTTATGATTTTCCGACTTCTAAAGAAAATAGAAAACAAAAAAAGCATTTAAATTCTATCATTACGATTACGAAGTTTAAATCCAGCAGTTCGTACTAAATTGCAGTTCGTCTCAAGCTGCAAGTGTATAATATACCCCAATCATCGCATAATAATATTATGTTGTATAGAAATTAATTTATCGTTCCACGAAACAAAAATTATGCGATATCTAAGAATCGAATGACGAATACTAAATTCGGTTGAATTTATCGCGAAAATTATGAGAAGGAAATAATACAACGAAATGAATGATTTTAACGCGAATGATATAAATTATCTTAGTAATACGATCTATGCCAAGCCAACGCGTAATATTTCTATCTTTAACAATATTTATGTGTCACTTCTGTCAGAACCAGGTCAGACAAATCTGAAGGTTTTTCGTCATTGTGTCCGTGTTGAGGTAATAATAATAATTAAAGATCGAACGCAGCTGATTTTAATGTATTTAAAAAAGTGCGTACGTCGCAATATTTTATAATTGAAAACAACACATCACTGTTACTGATTTTAATAATAAATACTTAAAACGAGTTAAACGGTTAAGCGCTTTAAGTACCTGATTTAATTGAATATTCTAAAAAAAATTTATCACCACTCATCAGATAAATAAAATCTGTTTAAATAAGTACTCGTATTTGACTAACTATGTACAGTCTTTGTATTTAATTTTAAGTTTAAACTTTTTACAATTTTCAAGAGTTTTTCGTTTTTTTTTTTAGTATTGTGCGTTGAGTGTAATTAATTTAATAAATTATTATTTGCGAAAAACTATACTATTAAACATATTTTTTTAGATATTAAAATTTAAAATCAATATTTTAATTCCTGAATAATATTTTTGTATAAAATGTTTTCAATACAATAATTAATATTTTTGCTTTAATATCATTTTGAATAGATACCTATAATATCACAGTTTGCATTGATCTTTTTTTATATAATTTATAGTAATAACACCGCAAAAAAAAATAATACAGATGAAACGAAACCTCTTGTAAATTATTTTCAAATATCAAATGCCTATTGACATACATTTTAACTTTAAAAATTTAAAAATATGTTTTTAATTTCTCGTTTTAACGAACAGAATATTCATAAAAAGGTTAAAACGAATTGCGCTTGTGTGTGAAAATAATGATAAAAATGTTGTTTTAAGATTCGTATACACACAAACACTGAAATACACAATAATAGAAATAATGGAAACAATAAAAGTAGTTGATATTTATGTCATAAAAAATAAACAAAAATACAAATTTCATCGAGAGACGAAATTAAATTGTTAGGTTGCAGTCTTCATCCTTATTGAGGCTCAGGGCTGTATAGAACTCTAGCTCTCTGCAAGCACGTTCTGAGCGCTTACGGATTTGGTGAAAAAATAAAGTATATCTGTTATGCACGTACACAAAATATATTTCGAACATTTTTCTAATGAGAAATTCGTTTGTATAATTCGAGCTCGACGACGCTCGGGTACCTATGTATAGGTATATTATATAGGAACCTGTAATCGAAAACTGAAACAAATAATAGTAACAAAAATGTCATAACGCAGTCTACCTATATATAATATTTAAAATGTTTTGTGCTCGTTTTCGTCGAGAAAAACACAACCGCGAGCAATGATGACAATAATACGCGGATTCTCGGGTAAGGGTGTAGGTATAATATTATAATATGATATAGAAGAGTTGAATGGACGAAATCAATTGTTAAAATGTGGAACAATACACTTCCGTTGTGCCGAAACGGTCATAAGAAATGTATACGTATTATATTATTATTATTTAATATTATGCAGTATATATTACGCGGGTTCTTGACAAAATGACCCGGAGTTCTATAGAGTTTTTAAATAATGCCCGACAACTTTTTGGGTAATTTACAATGGAACGCGCCCGGCGGTCGGCGTGATAATAGTGACCGATTTATCGCGGGCCGGCAACGCGCGAACATTAGATTAAACGGTCGTATTGTACAATAATAGTTGTATGCTTTTATACATTATATACCTACAATTTGCGTGCATTATTATTGTACATTATTTCCGTCGTAGGGTCCGTCGGTCGGTCGAGATTAACAATAATCGTTTGAGAAAAATCGCGCATAAAAATAGTCGAGCTAACCGCGTGGCAGTTTGCAGTTTACGAATAATATCGTGTCTACCGTCGCCGTAGGTATCCTAATGAAAATTGTAATATTAACAAGTTGACTGCCACGCTAAAACTACGAGACTTGCTATTATCGCCGAGTGATATCTAATAGCATTATATAGTACTGTTCCACTGTCAGGCAGACGCATATACGAGGGGGTGTTCTAGGAATTCAACCCCCCCCCTGAATTGTCAGGAAATAAGTTTAATTATTTATTAGCTAAGTTTTATTTAATTGCTCGCATTGCAAATTAAATTTTTTGTTATAAAAATACATGTTTTTAAAGATTATTAATTTTTTTTTTTTTTTAATAATGACGTATTTTATGAGAAATAAGTAGTACTATAATTGAAATTGTGTAAACTTCTTGTTAGGTTAGATTATATAAGTACGAAAATGTACAATCAAATCCCCTCCACAAATATTTTTTTGTGTACGCGCTTGCTGTCAGGCTTTGTATAGGGTCTTCAGATGCTACAGTTCAAATTGATTTTAGGCCGTGTAGAGTTCTGAGAACCGTCGAAATATTGTATAGTTTTACATGGAAAAATACTTTGACATGATCTCCTTGAAAGTTCTATGAAATGGTTTTAAGATATAATGTCCCTTTATGAAATAACATCTATTTTTATTTTAACGACCGTGTTTTCCAAAAATCAAAATACAAAAATTCTTGAAAAGTGATAATTGCCATTTCGTCAAATTTTTTGTAGGGTCAATTCACCTTCTCTATTTTAATAAAATATTATTTGATACGGTGTCGACATTGAAAATACTTTTATTAACGAAAGAGTAAGTACATTTCACGATTTACTGTTCAATTTTATACCTATGCATTTGTGATTTGCATAATTTTAAACAGTATGTATCAGGTTTCGACGATTATGTACAACCTAAGCAGGTAATATTGATTTTAACGCGCACATTGTGTATTTTTTTTTTTTGTTAATTTTGAATATCTTTTTAATATAGTTAATAATTTTAATTTATTTTAAAAATTGTATGATACAATGTTGAAATAATGCGTTTATACGAATTACACGTATAGTTATCGAACATAGTTTTAAATCGTTTCCTAATCCGAATTACAAATTAATTTCATACATTCAGTAATTATTAAAAGCACAGCAAATACATACAAAATATAAAACGTAATATAATATAAATACACATACTTCACTAGTATAAATTATATTGTTTGAATACAGTGAACAAGTCATAATACAATTTAACATTATCAATATAATGACTAAATAATTTTTTCCTTTTTTTTCTTTAAAAAACACCATATTATCGATCGCTATAATAATACTGCGTATAGGTATAGGTAGGTATATGTTGTTTGAGAAATCCGGTCTGGAATACACGGTTCTGATTTTTCTACAGATTTTTATTCCAAGAAAAATAACTGAAAACAGACCTTTGTTAACCATATAATATAATAAATATTTATATGGCATGAAATATACATGCGGTAGTCACTTACGAGTTACAGGCAAATCCTGAAATCCGGTTAAATGTAATATACATAATATAGTTAAGTTCTAAAAAACGCGCACGAAACTGAAGACTTTAATATTATATAAATATCTCTATACCTACGACAGTAACTCGTGAGGGTTGTTATTGGTCAGTTGCACCTTGCACGTCTACTGCATACGGATCTACTGAGATTTTGGTATATTTAGTATAAACCGTGTGCCGACCGAATAATAGTGAAGTTGACCGCCCCCTCCAAATTTGTTCGATCAATTTTAAACCTATACATGCCGACCGACTGCGTTTAGGATATCGATAATAATATCGTAAGTATTTACTCGTAAACGTACTGATTAAGTACAACATTCATTTAACGCAAAGTACGTACCTATATATTATATATTATTATAAAACATTTGATAATATTATCAAATTCTTTTGATTTGTAAACAATACTCAATAGTCATACCTTTAGAAACATAGTATAATATATCATATTTACATTTTCATGATGAAAAAATACACTATTGGTGCACATAACTAAAAAAAATATATATATATTAAATCATAATCAAACTCATTCGTAGGCGTTCGTTACGAGTATAATTATTTGTTACACATTATATTCAATGATTAATATTTCTCTGAGTTGCATTGCTGTAATATCATTAATATTACATATATACCTACCTTTTGAATGATTCAAGAGCAAATTTTATAATATTGTGTTATAGATGAAAATATACCTACTTTTTTTTAAAACTGATTTTATATTCCGAGCCAAACGAAAAATGTATTGAATATTAATTATATTATCGTTATGTACTATAGTCTATAATGGTCCACTTTCAAAGTAGAAAATAATATTTTGTAGAGTAATATAATCAAAAATCATAATGTGGATCTCCATGATCCTATACAACGAATGTAAGTTAACACTCGCGTCTTGAATATTATATATGTACACAATACATTTTGAAAATAGATACTCCTTCATAGACTTATAATATACAGACCACGCATTACGCTCGTTTTGTGTAGAACCACCTACATATTATGTGCGAGAGAGATAATGTGATGATAATGTTTATGAGAGAGAAACGAGATTTTCGAGGAAGAAAACAATACGTATCGATACGTTCCGGAAACGGACTCGAGTGTTCAAGAAGTTTACGATAGTACGTTGAAAAGTTACATCTGCGATACGTATCTATTCGTATCTTTACGTATCGGGTTTGATGTCGGTACGCCCGAATCATTTATAAATAATATAAGCCCGGAACGTTCTCATTGAACATCCAAATTTGTTGTACGTGTCAATACTCAATGTGTACCGATTTTTTTTCGATACGCATCACTACAAAAAACCGATACGTAACGATATGGTCTCGTTGAAAATCTTCAAAGACATAACTTTTTCAAGGAGTGTATAAACAATTTATACAATGTCCAATTTTAATATAAAATTGCTTTTAATCTCCCTGAAAAAGTAAATGTCAGAGTCTGTCTCTCTCGCACATAATATGTTGGCTTCAATAATAATTTCATTAATGCGCGGTAAAAATATATTATAAGTCTATGTACTCCTTAATAGTTATTTTTGTGAATACTGCAGTATTTAAAATATATATATAATATATATATCCGATATCGGTTAATAATCGTTTGCCAAATGCGATAAATTGTAAATTGCTTTTAAATTTACAACAATCATAAAAAATAACAATCATTGTGCGGCTAGCTCTGACAAGTGTATAAAAACATAATAGGCACCCGACTGCACGTACAATTTATGTACCTGTCATTACCATACTTCTACAAATATCATACAAATTCGAGAAAGGTTGTAGGTATGCAATATTTTTACTGTTTAGGATTTTCCAAATTACATATAGAATATATAAAAACAAAATCATTATTTAATCTCGATGTTTTCATTTGTTTATTTATTTAATTTACCGTTTATTTAAATTCAGTTGTATTATACGCGTGTATAATATTATATGCATACATAATTCTAACTACTCTTTTGTGGGATTTAATTACGCGTATGTGTTCTTATAATAAGTGTGTATAACATAGGTACATACTATTTATAATATGCGTGTATAATAGTGCGTCTTCTTCCTGTGGTTCGGTTTTTCATGACTATAACACAGTCGATTAATGTTTACACACTTATTCGACGGGTTAATTTGTTTTCTCCGCTCCGACTTACCTGACCTTTAATCTCACGCGGTCAACTTTGGTAGATTTTATTTTGTGTATACCTACATAATATGTCTGCTGTGCCGAGTTCACGGCAATAACAATACCAACAATTATAATAAAACGAGAGTAGTATAACAAAAGACCAGACACTATTCTACTTTTTATGTTTGTATTTATATTCTATATTCGGCTTGTGTTTCAACGTATTAAAAATTAATCTTTTTTGATAAATGTTGCCTCGGAGCGATGGGTAGACGATGAGCAATCTATACCGCACGGCAGTATACGTATAATATGTGTTAAACCGATAACTCGTACCTACCTCCAGTAATTTGACAACTCGAGAAAAACGCCGTGTCCGTGAAATGTATTTAGTACACAAAATGTTTACTTAATTTGAATTAGAACTATAAAAGCATTATATTTGAATTATTTCTCCATATGTGTATACCAATAATATTGTAATTCACGAGTTCAATGCGTCATTAATATAATAATTTATTGATGTTTTACATTGTTTAATAAGCGTTTAGGTAAGGATGTTGAAAATAAATTTAATATACCTATACCTCAGCGGTTAAAAGTATTCTACATTATAATATTATCTTATATGTTAAGCGTATATGATTTTATATCTTTATCAATTTTTTGTTTCTATAAGTATAGATAGTAAATACCTAAGTAAATATTTACATAATAATATAACTATTATATTATATGAGTATCAATGGCGGCTCGTGCATATGTACGGTCGCACTCCCTACAGAAATGAACAATTTATAGTACAAATATATTTACAAAATAAATATAGGAACATATTTTAGACTTAAGTATATTATACATTAACAAATTAACAATTCAAATATATATTTTTAATTATTATTAAAATTATTTTCAGTTTTTTATAATATCATTAAGTACTCGCGATTTTATTATACAGGTATATGGATAGGTATATACGCCTATGCAATGTCGCAACTTGTGCGACATTGTGAATCGCACATAAAAATACTGGTTTCCCGTATAAACTATAGGTTTGATAATTTTTACAAAAAATTTTCTCAACATCGCAAACGATGCTCAATAGCGCAATGTTCTCCAGAATCTCAAATGGTCAGAATATAATTGTTCGATTACTGTGGTACGTATGCTGTATTTCGTTATATCATTTAATACCTACTTAAACCGTGTCAATGTTATATTTTATATATGAAATTACTACGGAAATAAAACAGATTTATAACCATGCAGAGATAAATGAGTAAAATTAGGCGTTCGTTTAAACAATAATACTCATTTCGTCAACATAATAACAAACGTATAAAAAAGCTGTGAAAGTACCGAAAAAAAAAAGTTAACTAATTATTATTATTGTAATCGTTTGTACTGTAAGAATATTGTTGGAGGGGTAAAAACGAAAAAAAAACAATAACAATTTAACAGTAACTATCAAAGTAAAAACAGACAACAGACGTTTTACTCGTTTTAGTAATATTTTTGGTCGAATAATTATTATGCTTAACATTGTATTTGAATCGTTCTGGTTCGGTAATGCGCACAAACAGCGCATTTATATCAGACCCAAGTCTAACAAAACTAGCTTTATTGCCATGCCAAATGTTGCTGTACTCTCACAGCTCATAATTAAATTTTTTTGACGCCAGCCTACGCGTTAAATTCAGTGAAAAGGCAAACAATAACATTTTTTTTAGTAGTATATTTTTTATAGTTTATTAAATTTCTCCTTCACAACGCTCTCTGAATGATTTTTTTTTTACTTAATTGCTGGTAAATGGATCGAAAGTCTCGGAATTTGCAGACTTATAGTCTATAACACAAATATAGGATCCTATACTTTAAGCCGCAGTAAATTTTTTCCGAACTCAAAGTGCATTGTTGTTTGTGTTATAATAATCATTGATATTGTTAAGAGTATTATTTTTTTTTCAACGAATTTATGGGATGATTTCGAACGCTATACAGTAGATAATATGTATATCCAGAAACTCGTAACTGACATAAATATTTGCTCGGCTTTGGAATTTACAAGCCAAACTAAAATAAAAAATGGTATAAAAATATTCACCAAGAAAAATAACTTTGTAGAGTTATATATTGTTGACAATGAAGTGAACGGGAAATTGGATACAAATCGAATTTTCCAAACGTTTTTGTCACCAAAGACGATGGTAGAATTTTTTTGCACAAGATATACAAATATGATTGTGACAACTATAATTTAATATGTAAGTATACATGTTTGCTATGTTTATAAACCATTTTTCTTTTATATCGAGATTTTTAAAATAATTTACGAGTATTATTAAATTAAAAAGTGATAAATTATAAACGCTCAACCTGATAACAATTATACCACATAGATGTTAATACGAATAGGTGATATGACAAATAGTTAAATGTGTACTCATTAAAAATTGTCAACGTTGATTTCAATTTTATGCACACGCGATTGTCACAGTTATATGGTGACAGATTGATTTACAAATAATAAATTAAACTCATGTATTATTTAAGTTTCGTAGTAATCAAGGAGTCATTAATTAAAAAAAAAAAAAACATAATATACTTTATAAAAGTATTGATTATTTAAAACGATAGTGGCTAGAAATGGGTTCATCATAAAAGACACGTTAAAAAAAAGAAACTAGTCATGTTTTCCAAATGCACTTATCTTTATAAAGACAAGTATTGCAGGTAAACCTAATAAATATAGTAAAATAATTATAATATACTATGCACACAACCGTTCATCCTTATTTATGTCTAATATTATAGTACGAGTCTTATATTGTGTTTTATGACAAAAATATGCATATAATATGTTATGCAGATTGTGTACTCAAATAGAGCGTAGTGATGTTTTACTGATATTGTTTTCTATACAATTAATACTGCAGACATCGCAACTTTAAATTTAAATCGATTTGATATCGATTGTAAATAAAAACAATCGCTGTACAAAAACCTGCATAAATCGACGAGTGAGCAAAAAATAAATTCCTTAGTCTTTTTATTTGAACCGCATATTATCTGTCGTACACTCGTCGAGTCGGTTTTATCGGTATAACGATGTGTAAATTTCAAGTTAGACACTTATTATTAAACGGCTACAAAAACTAACCATAACGCGTGTGATGTATTGAGTATTTGAACACCTTCAGCGTTCGTTATTTTTCACATTTCGTGGTAGTTTTGTTTCATCCAATGGACATAAATTCGCGGTTAAATAAAAAATAGCAAAAATGTTATCGGGTGAAATGAAATATACATACACAATTTATTGTGTTCCAACTTTTTAAATAACTTAAAAAAATAATTTTTATGAGTTTTTTTTTTAATTTTTATGGTATCTCTAACCATAAATATCGGTGCTGTTGACCGATAATTAATAGCACGCAGTAACCACGACCGAAAAGTTTTTCGTCCGACGGGCGCGTAATTCGTATAATATTTATCAAATCGCGGTCGGTCCGAGCACGTGCGGCTTGGCAACCCAGTCTCGACGTTTAAGACCTAACCGGCCGTTTACTATTACATGTATTATTATCATAAGTCATAACGTCATATAAGTGCCTACTATACGACTACAATGCGCGACGAACGCGTCGACCGTATTTCAGTCGTGTAATATCGTTGTTATTAAATTACACGCGGAGTGCGTGATGGCGTTTCACGCCTATTTCGTGATTGTGCCGGCTCGCGGCCCGATAAACCCAATATTATTATAATGTCGTGTTGTATACGTTATTTTGTTGAGTTCGAGATCGATTTTATACATACTATGATTATTATTGAAGCACGGTCGTCGGAATGCGAATGGCACGCCCGCGAAATCGCCGACTCGGTCACATTATATTATATATAATATTATAGGCGACACCGTACGTTTTAATCGCATTTCAATAACATAATATTATTATTATATTATCGTGTGCGTATATGTGTGTTTTGTACAGTCGAACACGTCCGAAACGTTTTATTCGTCCGACTGCAGACGGGCGCTGTGAATTCGTAGGTTATTATTATTATTGCGACGTGTGGCGCGCGCGTGAATCACGACCACGCGCACGTTTCTATAATAATTACCTCTACCGTATATAATTCTAACGAATACTATATTATTATTATTTATTTCTATTTTTCGTATAATATTTTGTACGCGTCGACATAATTATTTCACTGATCTGTATTATTATTATGATGGTACATAAAAATCCACCGCCACGCCCGCCCCCCGAAACAAGCGACGGCATATTATAATTAGCACTTGACGAGTAATAGTGTTTGTGAGGGGAGAGGGAGGGGTACTACTTGGTCTCCCAAATCGAGTACAAGTCGAATATGTACTGTGTTTACGTACATACTATGACGTATATAATATGGTTTTTCTACGATTTGGAAAATAAATTCAATAACAGTTAATCTGTTTATTAAAATAATATTTGACCTTTCGTTTTCCTAAAGCCCGGGTTTCCTACAACCGCACGCATCTGTGATCACGCAAGTTTTGCCACAGTAGCGACCGCTGCTTAATAACTCCTACCTAATAAATGTATTTCTAATAATTTCAAATAATTTTAGATCGAAATCAGAACGTTTTCTCGGTGACACGAGGCGGTTAAACATTTGGTCGAGAATTTGAGATTCACATTTAACTTGCACTATTATAGACCAGCCTTGTTTTTCTTCTTTATATCTCTTCTACACACATTGACTGAATCGTAAACTGCAGAGAATAGACTTACTTACAATAACATATTCTATAAGATACAATAATTTTTTATTTTCATTGTTATGAACTTGGAAAGGGTCGGGGACATAGCTTCTAACGTCCTTTTTTTGTTTTTTATCAACTCCAAAAGGAGTAAGTACTTCAGCCTTCTAATATATAATTTAAACTGTTAATGTCTAAACGACCCAATTTGGCGGGTTAAAAAGATAATATATGTATACGAGTATATATCTGTTTTTTGCGTGTTTTTTATGCGACTGGTTTGAAACTGCAGAACGACGTATAAACTATACGTCCAGGGGCGGATACGCAGAAACCATTTGAAGATACTTTTCTCGTTTATAAATTACCAAGTCTATAAAAACTAAAATATTGCGTAATCGTTTAGTTTCTGACAGTAAGTATAATACGTTTATGGTGTACATACCAATCACTGTTTTTAATTATTATTATATAATACGACTGTTTGATTTATCATTATGTTATGACTTATAATACAGGTCATAGGTGCATATTTTTTGTCTAGCCTCCTCCTATTTGCATTCATAGATCCGCCCCGGACTACGCCCTACTTCGGAACCGATGACGAATGATAATTGTTCGCGTATTGAGCATTCGTCGACGAACGGCTATAATAAAAAATCAACTCGACAACGACTTGAACGAAGTTTCACAGTATTATTGGGCATTGTCATGGTCTATATTATTAATATGGTACTCGTTATGTACGTCGTGTCAGTGTTGAAGTCTCTCGTCGCATTCTTCTAAAACAAATATTCTAGGATATTAATCGCCCTATAATGTAAGGAGATAATATTCGAAACAAATCAATTATCGATATGAGTCATGAGAATATCTGCTGCAATTACGTTTCGAGTGATATTACATAAAACGAATGCTATTTCAATATACCTAATTATTGTCTATAATTGCGACGTGTCGGGAACAAAGTCCACTTCTATAATATTACGGTCTAGTATAATATACGGCTGCAGCATAATATATTTATAATAAGTAAAAATGTATACGTCACATTAATATTAACATACTTACGAGTATAATATTTCATACACCTACTTTAATGACGGGGCGCCTGCTCTTTCCGACGATAATTTTTATGATATAATTCGACGTGGTATAATATTATTATTATAATAATAATTCACAGCGCGATAATTGCCCAATTCATTAGCCACGTGAATTTACGAAAAAAAAAAACTCGTTTGGAAAATAAGTGCATATTACGACAACCGCCTATCAAGTATACCTATATATGACATTACAATTACCGAGTGTCTAGGCTTTATAACCTACACACCTGTGCCGTATATATAATATACCTACCACGAGTATATGTCGTCGTGTCGACGTACGTTATAATATTGTGTTGTCGGAGGGTCGATGGAATTATTTATTATCATTGTTTGTCACCGACGCGTCCGTCTTAAATTACTGCAGCCGCAGTTGTACGCGCGGACCACGGGCGGTGGTGACTGGTTCATTATTTTATTGTCGTGCAAGTAGTCGTCGTATAAGCTGGAACGCGATTACAATGGGTACGTATACTATGTCACGTGTATTATAGGTACATTATCATTTTTTATTTTATACGACTGTATTATTATTTAGTGAACACGCGGGATAGAGGCCTAGAAATAATATTTCTCGACTCTCGTGCTACTTACCCGAAGACGACGTGTGATTGTAGTTTCTAAGTTTTTTTTTACCACGAATCGATACTACATTGATATACATACCTACTACAATATTAACACGCAGATATAGCGCCACGTGTAAACGTGAAGCGATAACGATTATCGGAGTCCGACAGTGCAACACTCCAACGACGGTGTATAATAATGACTATAAAACAAAAAAGTATTTTAGATACAGTTATACAGAACGGTTAATATTTTTTTTTTCGTCGATACTTGAGACACCATTAGAAATATTTCAATCGAACACGAAAGCACAATACTTTCAAAGGTATGAAAGTCTAAAGCTTATAAATTATTCTATTCTCTGAAGGTTAATTAAGTGGAAATTCAAAGCTACCCTAAAAGGATTATGTACGCTTCGATAAAAATTTGAGTGATGGATATTACCTCGCTCGACCTATCGACCCTATTAAACATACACACACGCACACATCATTTCTAATATATTTTTACTTTCTGCAGATAAAATTATACGTCGACGATGAGTATAATTATTGAGGTAGAAAATTTAAATTTTGAAGTTATCTAACAAGCAACAATAAACATTATCGTAAACATAAAAATATAACTATAAATATTTATATAACTTAAATATATACATAAATAAAAATTGAACAAGATTAACAGTGCAGTAATGAAGAAAAAATTAGTTTAATGCGTTAATGCAATAATTGTAAAATTGATATTGCTAATATTATTTAAATGGTTTTAATAATCCAACTCTAAAGTTGAGTAGTGCTCAGTAGGTACTCACTGGCCAACATATTATAAACCTTACTGATACTATATTATTACATTATATTTTAATGATAGTCAATGGCAATGGTCAATTTTATGCACTTTCATTTGATACTGTTTCTGAATATTATATTTTAAACCGTTGTAATATTTATTTATCAATAAATCTCAATTGCCTTCAATAACTATATGCTTTTTAGAAAAATTAAAATGAACATCAGACTAATATGTAATATTGTATTATTTTAATAGATTGTCCAATTAAACAAGATAAATTTGTATATTTGCGAATTAGTCATAGGTAACAACGAACAGTCATGTACAATATTACAAAACTAATTATTATCGTAATCGTTTAAAATATAATAATTAGTGATAATATGTGTGTAGGTATGTATACATATATTAATTTAACTTGATAACTATTGCGGGTAAAATATATGCTAAATTATCATTTAATATTATGATTTATGTTGATAACTAATATGTAGGTACCTTCCTAGTATCATAACAATACAGATATCGTAAAATTAAATCTTCAATTCGTAACATGTATATTAAATTATGTATAATGTGTTCAAATACCGTTCTAAATTATTTTAATCAAAAAATTGCCGACAAACGAAAATAAAATATACAGATAACTAAAACTCGAATCGTTTTCACGTCAACTGTTCTCCTATATAGACTATATTACCGGCTATATAATTTATTCATTTACGATAATATATTAAAGTATTTATAAGTATATTATAAAATAGTTAGAGGGAATTTACACGTTGAACGCAATTTACATAAAAAACAAATTTACCGCCTTATTTAATTTGATGATTTCAAGATCACATAAATAAGTTTAAGTGTTTTGGAGTTTTTGGACGTTGATACATTGGCTTTCAAACTTTCAATACAAATAATGATAATACTAATGAAAATGTATAAAGGAATGGTGACCATATACCTACGTGTACCGTATTTTACAGGTTATCCTTCATTTGTGTTCTGTTGTCCCGACAAACTATTCTTTCAAGACGCGTTATATTTCTTATAAATTATTATTACATCACATTATATACACATTATATTCTTATATATTTTATACGCAATATATTTTTGAATAAAATAAATTTATTGACAAAAAATATAATATGTTATCGATGAATGACATTGATAGCAATTGTATTTATGAAAAATAATGACCGTGAGAATCAGTGAAAATGCACCTATTATAAAGAATGATCACCAAGTATGCTGACCACAAGAAGCATATCTTTTCATTTAAGTAATAACAAATTTATTGAAATTATATTTTTTGGAATTTAAAGACCATATTAGATTCTGAACTAAGTGATGAATATATTGTTTTTAAAATGATGTGTATTTGTTTTTTTTTTTTGGTTTTTGTGTCTGTGTACAGCATAACTTGTCGAAATAAAGGTTCATATTTTTTTATAAACGTTTAAAATTCATATTTTTACGAAATATGTCAAAATCGCGAAAGTTTGTAAGTAATTTTATAGTTGAAAATTTATAAAAAATTTTGTATTTACACCTAAAGTTAATTAATAAATATTAACACATCTTTATAACCCAAACAACAAAATATATTTATTGGTTAAAATTTATTAAATTATTAAATTTTACCAATTTAATTAAATGTGTTATCTTTATAGTGTTGTTAGGTATATACCTACTATATTATAGTATCATGGGTTATAGATTATTTATAACTTAATTTATTCTTACCTATGTATAAATACTATGTCTATTAGGCATTAGCTACTGTATAAATATGTTTTCTTTTATTATTATAAATAATAAGAGGAATACCTACATGTTTTTTGTGTTATAGGTACATGACTTATATAAATTATTTTGACAGTAAAAGTTATTTATGAGGATAATAATATTTAAATCATTAAAACTAAGAAAAATCTTATGTAATATTTATATGGTGTCATAAATATAATACCTATTTAACATTAACTATAATATATAATTTTGGTGGAATAGCTTACATCATTTTGACTGGAATTATAATTAAACACTTTATAAATAATTTTAATATCATATTTATGGTGTATGTATATTATACTTCTACATTTTAATAATCAATGTGTTGAAATTAAATTTGTTTTTGATTTAGATATTTCTTCCATCACGTGGTCAATAGTTTGTTTTACTAATGAAAATATTATTTAATGCGTGCCTAGTTATTGGTTTAAAAATTCAATGTGTGCATGGCCAAATAAAAATTGCAAAATAAAATCTCAATTAGCAGTAGAGCGTTGTTTATCACCTAATTCAATTAAGTTTATTATGAAGCACGGCCATTAGCAAGAGATATAAGTAAGCAAATTTATGAATTCATAACAATTTATATTACATATTATTTATTTTAAAATATGTTCTAGCTAATAATAAAACCTACATAAAATTAAAACAGGCAGAAGACACTTCTGAGCTGTCAAATGTAGAATGTAGTGCAAACAAAAAAAAAACATATTCGAAAAACAAAGCTCTAGTAGACAGCTTGTAAAAAAACGAAGACAAATCATAAATTTGCGCTTACAATAGATAAGAACCAATTAACCCTTAATTCTCTACCTAAATATGATGAGTATAAAAAAAAAGCAAGTTATAAATCCATTTATTAAAGTTAGTTTATTAATTGATTGTAATACTTCAAATTATTAAAATTTGTTGTTGGAGATGATAATATGAATAATAATAATGGCTACCGAGCTGTAAAGCACAGCTTTCCAAAATCTGAGAAAAATAATACTTTACAGATTGAAATATTTAATAGTAGCCAGTAGGTACCTACTAATAAAAAAAGCAAAGGTAAATAATACGTTAAAATATAGAATTTAGATGCTGATTTAGCATAATTATGATGTCATGTATAAAGTATATTGTATTATTGTATATTATATAATTTATATAAGCATGATATTAAGTTTTACATGGGTGTTTGATAAATTATACCTTAATGTTTCTTTCAGAAACTACTGTAAAAAATATAAAAAGTATCGACACACTCGCTGATAATGAAAATAAACTCAATAGTAACACGATTGATAAAGATATATTATTTTATTGGTTAAATATTAATTTTATTAACTACAATGTTGGAAAACTTACAATTGTAGAAATCAGAAGTAGCAACAGTGATGATATAGTTGCAGATGATTATGATGATTCTGATGCTGATGAGCCATATGAATCTTTTATTAGATAACTTTCTCCAGATTTATTGAGTATGTATATATATATATATATATATATAATCTTTCCACTTATATCTTAGTATCTAAATGTATAACATACAGAAATAACCTAAGCAAATTAGATATACATGCATAAAACTTTGATTTAAACTCAATTAACAAATTTTTTAAACTGTAGGTCTTGTTGAAAGTGTTTTATATTTGGTACATCAAAATTTTAATGAAACATCTATACCCGCGAACAAAAAAAGACAAGACGACTTATCCATAATGTATAATTGCGATGACAATAAAACACCAGAATGTAATATTATTATAACAGATGTCTTACTAATATTAGAATTTAATTTAATTTATTTATTTATTTTAATATTTATTGTTACAGATAATATAAAGGATCTAGTCCACTGAAAAAAAAATAAATTAACAGACTCATTTTATTTAAATTTCAATGATGATTATAATAACAGTGATCCAAAGCAAAGTTATACAAATGGTAATAAGAGATATTTAGTTATATTATTTATTTATTAACAATTATAACAAGTAGTACTCTAGAATAAGGTGGATACATTTTGGGTTGTATAACATTATATATTTTGTATTATAAACTAACAATTTTTTTCATTTTTAGAAATGCTGAAATATTTTATACGATCTGTTACCAACATTAAGTAGGTATGAATTAAAAGATATAGCAACAAAAATTGACAGGATTGAGGAAAGACAAAGAAATATTATGCTGCTTTACAATAATATTAGTGATGGCAATGTTTTACACACTAATAATAGTGTTGATGAAACTTGGAATTTCCCTGATTTCCCTCTTACTTCTTTTAAAGAGTTGGATAGTTTTGAACATTACAGTACGGCCAGCGAAAAATGAGCCGCGATACCAGAGCTCCGGGTGGCTGAATTTCGTCAGGGTTACTAAAACTTTTCGTCATCGCTCGCTTTTCACTCGCCGTACCACTCCGTACCACCCCATAGTTTCAAACGGAGAACCCTTAGTTACGCTAAAATTCGCCACTAGTAACGCCACCGTCGTGGCTCATTTTTCGCTGGCCGTACTATAATTATTGAGCGATGGCTATAAACTTAAATTGATAAAAATTTAGATATTAATTTACTATAATAAATAATTTATTGAAATATCATGATGTTATGTCAATATAATATATATTTATATATATATTATATATATTAATTTACTGTTACATAAATATGTATTTTAAATACATGTGTTCTAAATTAATTTAGATCAGTTATTTGAGAAGATTAGAAAAACCAACAATTGGGGCGATGACTAGGGAAACTTTATTAATGGTGAAATATCATTTGATAATCCCAAAACATTTATAGGATATATGTTATTTTTATTTTATTTTATTTTTATTACAAAACGGGCCATGGCCCAAGGTACAGAAAAATATATACATAATAATAATAATAATAATATGAAAATACTTATAAATTACATTCACATAAAGACAAAGTTAATAATAATTTATATTAAATTCTATATTATATGAATTAATAATAATTTAGAACAAAATATTTTTAAGACATATAGAAAATATTAGTGTGCTGTGTGGGTAGGTCATTAGCTTTGAGGTTTATACAATTATATATATACATTTTTTTTTTTTACAATAATATTGGCTTAATTCTATTTAATTATCACATGCTTTTTTCTAATTTAAAAAAAAAAATTATTTTACTATTTACACAACTATTATTATTTTTAAAAACATTATTTTACTATACAATAACTATTAGTACTTTAAAATGTGGCGGAGAAGACGTCGGTGGCTTCGACATCGATGTTGGTGCTGCCGCTGCTGCTCCATGGATGTACGCAATGACTTGTCGCGTACCAGACGACGCTCTCGGTTTGTCCATGTGTGCGTCGAACTCATAATCGCGTTCATCGTATTCGAAATCGCTGTCGTCGTCGGCGGCAGCGAACGAACACCGTTTGTGATCGTCGAGCTAACGAATGTGTAACACGCGTGATCCGGTGGTGGAAATCGTCCGTCGACACTTGATACGATACAGGAGGGTATCTGTGAAGTAAAATAATAAAACATTTTTTTTTTTTTTTAAATCCATATTAAGTGGTATACGCACCGGTGTACAAATATACCTATCATTAGATTCATATCTAATACATCCATTATAATAGTGACCTACAACTATACAGTAAAGCAATAATGTAAAATAGCCGATTCGGATTCCTGAGCTGCCCCCGCCGTAGTAGGACCCATTACGTATTATTAAACACTATTATACCTAACATTTACAGATGCGTTAGAGTTAGATCACCCACCTAATATTATAATAAGCTAAAAGCCTAAAAACATTAGAAATGTCGTCGTACAATCGTCGTATATTCTTTCAACCGTACAGGGTACTGCTATTTTATAAATATATAACAATGGCGGGCACCCACTAACATAAAAGTGTTTTGACCGTTATCGGACATTACCTGTACTAGCAATTGAAAGGTCATAATAATTCACACTGTGTAGTACCTATCTCTAATACCTTATCTCTGACAGCAAAAACCGAAATTCGTTTGGAACGATTTCATCTGTTGAAATTATTGGTGTATAAGATTCGATATTTATTTATTTATTTGGGTAAATTTACAATAATTTTATTATTTTTTTTTTTTTTTAGATATATTTGTTAACCGGTGTACGTTGTTTGGTGACGGCAGACCCTATTATCTGCTTTTACATTCTTTACATTTAAATAAACACATTTAATAAAATATCTACCTGGTTCTGTTAACGGATGTGCGTGTATGGCGCCGGCAGATCCTAATATGTAATAATAAGTCTGCTTTTAAGTTTGGTGGGAAGATACGATTATTGAAGGGATTTGAAGATTTTGGTCACGATAATATCAGGTGGATCTTCGAATACATCGGAAATCTCTGCAAAATCTTTTTCCTTCACCCATACCTGTAGTGGACGGTCACAAGTAGCACATGTTTTAAAATTTTTTAATAATGATAGTAAATCATCAATGTTGTCGGCATACTTAGCACTCGTTTTTGTACGACAGCGTAGTATTGAGTCATTTCTATCATATTTTATAATGCAATCATTATTAATAGCACAAAAATATTTTTGCGTAACAGAAATACAGGTTTTACTAATCGTGGCAATGTCAAGGACTTTAAAATAAGATAAAATCATATTATTTTCTCTATTTTCTTCCGCGTAAATATCACCGAATTCTAGAATATAATTCATCTCCTCGTAAGTGTAACAGAAGTAATTACTTCTAATTAAATCAAACTCGCTAAATGTTTTTAGTAAACCTATTGAGATAAATAGAGGTTTGAATTTAATTTTTCGAGATATTATACCCCCCACATTTAATCTATTGTTATTGCATCTTGTTTTGACCGTCCAATCTACTTTGAAATGGCTTTTCATTTCCGATGAATATTTTTGCAAAGACGTCATTATATCCGCTTTGAAGAAAATACGATCGGTGTATACAATTGCATCTTCCCACCTACAACTTACAAACTGCAAATTATTTACAAATTCAGGGTCATCAAAAACAATATATGAAATAATCCGCTGTGTTTCGTCCTCGCCTTCATCCGAACTATCATCATCATCTGAATTATATTCAGCTTCATCCGAATCAGATTCAGCTCCTTCATCAAAACGTGATCTCACACTTAAAAATAAAAGATTGAATTGAAAAAACAACATTTAACACGTTGATGGACAGTTGCTAAATATTACTGCTATAGCAGTAATATGAACAGTTGATGTCGGGGGTCATTATTCAATATTACTGCTATAGCAGTGATATTTTCAATGGTATCTTATGAAAGAGGAAGTTGTTCTGACCCCGGACGTCTCAACGGGCCATTGGGCACTCTATTTTTAGCCTGTTTATATACGTCTTTGTAATCTACACAGGTATTTTCCATTTTTATTCTCTTATCGATCAATTATAATTTATTTATCCATAACTGTTATGTTTTTCTTATTTTATAAACAACATAGAACATATTCTATACGTTATATTTATAATATTAGTACGTACGCGATCGCCATTGAAGTATGATATTATAGTGCGTTAAGTGATGAGTGTTTACAAGTTTACATTAAAATGAATTCACGTGAAAAAATAAATGTAAATCAGTTATTAGATGAAGATTACGATTCTTATGATTCTAATATTTCAATTATTGACGATTCTGATGCTGATCCTAATTTTTATCCACCCGGTGTCGCTGAAAAAGGCTCAATTAACAGTTCACCTGATGTATCAATGGACGATCCATCAAATTCAAATGTATTAGTGATGCCTCAAATACAAAATTTATCTGATGATGAATATTCGACTGAGGTAAGTACGTCTAGTGATGAAAGTGAAAAAGATGACGAGGATTCTGAATGGGTTGATAATTACAAAACTATTTCTGATTTTGAATTTAATTCGAACTCCTCTGGAATTAAAATAAATATATTAGAATCTGCTAAAGACTCTCCTATCGAAATATTTAACCAAATTTGGACGGGCGATATACTTGAGATTATTATAAGTTCAACAAATAATTATGGTCAAAAACTTGCATTAAAAGATCGGCCTCATAATAAAAATTCTAGAAGTTCGACTTCAAAAATACTGATACAGAAGAAATCAATAAATTTTTGGGTTTATGTTTACTTTTTGGGTCTTCCAAATTTTCTGTGTTGCGAGATGCATTTTCAAATAACCCATTATATTATTATCCAATCGCAAAAAAAATTATGTCAGGAAGACGGTTCGAACAACTTCTGAATTGTTTCAGTGTTGAGTATTCGGAAAAAATAGTAGTTGCTGATGGCCCAATGAAAAAAATTGAACCAGTGTACACAATGTTAATTGATAATTTTCAAAAAGCTTTTTACCCACATATTGAACTTTCGTTAGATGAGTCTCTGCTTCTCCACCGTGGAAGATTATATTTTCGACAGTATATCAAAGGAAAAAAAGCGAAGTATGGTATTAAATTCTATGAGCTTTGTTCTCCAGATGGTTACGTTTTAAATATAGAAATGTATAAGGGAAAACAATTTTCAAGTGGGGCGCTAACTTCAAAAATTGACAGTTTAGTACTAAGGCTTATGACTCCTTATTTAAATAAGGGCCATCACTTGATTATGGACAATTACTACAACAGTGTTAATCTTTCGAATTTACTTTTAAATCACAAAACACACACCACTGGTACATTGCGAAGTAACCGAAGGGGTAATCCAAAATATGTTGTTCAAAAAAAATTGAAAAGAGGTGATCATATTTGGAAACGTCAAAATAAGGTGTATGTTTCTAAATGGAAAGATAAGAGAGATGTCTTATGCATAACAACCAATTATCAACCAAAAATGATAGTCTCCGAAAATAAATATGGCCAAGAAAAACCAAAACCTATCGAAATTGCCAAGTATAATGAGTTTATGAATGGAGTAGATCGCGCCGATCAAATGATCTCTTATTATTCTTGTCCTAGGAAATCTGCAAAGTGGTACAAGAAAGTTATTTTTCATCTGTTAGACGTCGCTGTTTGGAATAGTTTTTATATATATAAACAAAATTTTGATTGTCCAGATTTCAGGTTCAAAGTATATAGAGACTTACTTATTAAAGATTTAATTAAAATTCCAAAAAATACTACAGCAACTGAATTTTTTCAATTAAAAAAAAAATCAAGAAAATCAAGCCGAGATGAAGATTTGAGAGAAGGTCATTTCGAAGAACCCATACCGTTACCACCAAATTATAAAAGACAAAAAAAATTTAAAAATTGTGTTCAGTGTTATAAACAAAAAACCAGAAAACAAACTTCCATTCAATGTCAAAAATGTAAAGTACCTCTGTGTCCACTATGTTTTAAAGATTACCATGCTGCTCAACCAGAAGGATGAATATAAAGTTCAAATTAATTAATTAATAAAAAATTAGTTTAAAATTATAATCTAAGTATTGTATAAGTATAATTTTTCAATAATATAATAAAGTTTTTGTATTGCATTTTGTTTCATTTAATTAAATAAAAATAACTTCCCTATCTTTTTATGCATTCCTTAAAATAAATCGTAGCTTTCAACATAATAATTATAAAATAATTAACTAATAAAATGTAATACTGGTATAGCAGTAATTTTTTAATCAAAAATGTGATGTCGGGGGTCAGTACTGCTATAACAGTACTAAAAATATTACTGCTATAGCAGTAATGAAAAGTGACGTTTTAAGGGTGGTGTTTTTGAAAAATAATTAAATCAACTGTCCATCAACGTGTTAAATAAAAATAAATAAAAGCAGACTTACAATTCTTCTCCATATATATTTATTAGATCTTGCATGTCTAAGATCGGTTCTTCGCCTGGTCTGTATCGCCCCACTATTGGGCGTAAAAATTTGTTTATCATTATTGTTATGAAAAAATTGAATGATATTGCAATTTCTAGTATATTAAAAAAAAAAAAATAAATAAATTTTCACTCGTCAAAAATAGTAAACCAACACTAAAATATACTTTGTAAGGCAGTTGGCGCTAAGAATGTACTCGTTCAACAGTTGAAATCGTACTAAACGAATTTTAGTTTTACAGTCAAAGGTAAGATATATGGTACACAGTGTGAGTAAAGCCTTTCAATTGTTATTCCATGTACTGTATATCGGATGGAGAGGGAATATTCGGGAGGCGTACCATAGTACGGCCAGCGAAGAGTGATGAGCCGCGACAGTGGCGATACCAGTGGTGTATTTAAGCGTAACCAGGAGTTCTCCGTTTGAAACTACGGCGTAGTATGGAGTAGTACGGTGAGCGATGACACATAGTTGTGGAAACCCTGATGAAATTTGGCCACCCGGAGCATTAGTATCGCAGCTTATTTTTCATAAAATAAAATAATACTTTATATAAAATGTAATCTCACACAAATAAACTTATAATAATCCTCCACATTTTTAATAATAATAATACCTTTTAGTATAAATAATATGCAAATAATAAGTAATTATATAATAGTATTAAATAAGTTCATACATATTAAATGTTCTGGCAAATGTGATATTAATAATTATTAATATATATTATATATATTATAATATAATATAATATTATTAATAATTTTGTCTAGAAAAACTTATGATCACATAAAATTCAATAAGAAAAGATGGTGGGATATACTCATAAGTTTTAGTTGTATAATTAATATCATTACTTATATGTATATAATATATTTAATAATTTTTTAAGAAAAATAAGTTAATTCTTTTCACTGAAACTAATGTCCATGTAAATGTATAAATATTAAATACCTAAAGAGCTCTTTAATGAATTATTTTGAATTCTATCATTTTCAGGATAAATTCCACTGGTACTTTCAATATGATCATCATTATTGCTAAATAGCTGACGTCGAGTCACATTACTAGTACTTTCATAATTCTGAATGTCAACATTAAGTTCATCACTATAGTTGTTTGTAACTAAACAACTATTATTTAAGACATTAAATGGTTCTGATTAAAATAAAAAAATAAAAATTGAAAATCTCTAATTAGTTTAATTACATGAATAAATAATATCTTTCAATAAGCACTTTACCAGATATAATGTTTGGTGATAATCTTAAATTTATCGGTGACTCATTTATATTTTCTGCACCAGAAATTTTGTGATCTTTGTTGGAGTATATTCTGGACTTGTATCATCTAATTATGAGTAATTATTATACCATTAAATAGCTAGTAAAATTATTTTAAATACATATAAATAGTTAATATTGTTATAGATGCTATATCTCCAATAATATCCATTGCTATAATATAAATATAGATAATTCAGAATTGCTATCTATATGCCATTAATTATTATTGATACCCCACGAAGTTTGAAATTGAAGCATTATTTCGACAAATTATGCTGGGCACAGACACAAAAAAATAAACAAAACATCATTGTAAAATCAATACATTCATCACTTCGTTTAGAATCTAAAACGTTCGTAAAAATAAATGAATATTTAGTACACTATGATGAAATAATCACTTTGTACAGTAGGTATATACGGTGCGCTGATGCATGCGTACACAACCGTGTAAATATGTATATTTTTTTCATGTAATTATTATTATTATACGAATGATCCGCGGAATTTGATTTACGAAAAGCATAGGTACTTGATTAATTTCTAAATCCCCAATTCGGAAATGTAATCAACGCACGCGAAATACGATGTTATTATTTTTACTGGATTTGAATGGTCTAGAAACAGTGGTGTAAATAACAGATCACCTCTGCATATTTTCAAATTAAATTTCGTTTACTGAAATATAATAACTGTTACTTTTATCTACTATGGTGAATTATTTGATTATAATATTTTACTAAACTGTTGAATTATTGATGGTTTTATTTCAGGGGAGGTGAGAGGTATCGGTCGTTATTAAAAATACTAGCAAGCACGGTTAATTCAAATAATGTTCAAAATAAAAACAAAATAATATCACCTACCTACGTGAAATGATGACGAAACCGACACGTTCAGTCAGTTCGTTTGTATCGTATTGAAATACTGCACGTCGTGTAATATTATGATTTATTGTTATGAAAATTGTATACACCACAATTTGTATTTGAATTTATTGTGACATGTATATGCTATGATGACGTGTAACAAGTATAAAAGCTATTGACGTGTTTAAACATGTGTAATGCAATTATCAAAAAAATAAAATAAAAAATACGCATTATCAAATAAAATAATCGGTGCGTAGGTACCTATTTAAAGTAATTCTGATCTATGAATATTTATTGTATTATTATATGACGATAATGATGAAATGCTAAAACTAAATACATTATAATAATATTGTTCTGCCTATATATTATAATACGTATTTTGTAATATTTATAACTAAGATTTATTGATACGATAACAAATACTGAAATAATTGTTCTATTAGGGATGTAAGCTCGAAAACTCTAAAACAAACTACTGCCGTATTTTAAACATACATCGTCTTAGACTTAGAGTTAGTCATTGTATATACACTTATAATATTGAGGGAACAATAAATATTTTAAATTACATATTGTAATAATGGAAAATAATATAATTAGTAATATTGTGAAAAGTTTAAAGTCCTTTGATTTATGTTTGTTTGTTTGTATTTTTTCTTCTTTTTTTTTGTTATATTCAATTTGGAAATTGGAAATATTTTTACTTCAAACCATTACAAGTGGAATTGTTGTGACTATGCATTTTTAATATTCTTTAGTTTATATAAGAAAATATACTAATGATAAATATCGTTTTACATTTCTAAGTCTTATCTACATTAATCGAGAAAAATTAAGATTAGTTGAACTTTTAAAATTTACTAAGTAATAGATGAAAAATAGACAAAATTATTTAATCCGTTGATAGTTTTAATATGAGGTGACAAGTCTAAAAATTGTAATTTGAGCTGAAGCAACAGAAAGTAGCTAAACTCGTTACGGTTACGGTGATGACAAGCTTTAAAAAACACATATTTTGTTTTCATTGTAAAATAAATAAATTCCTCCCTCCACTATAAGTCTATAATAATGTATTAATGTGCGTACTATATTGTATATTCATACGTATAATAATATACTGTGTATTATAATATATGTAATTATTTCCTTCAGAGCGGGACGCCTGTAAACTTGTGGTGAAAACATAGGTTTTTATCATTTTTCGTTTACAAATCACAACAGTCGACATAAAAATATTGTGAAACGCAATACATTACAGGCTATAATAAAACAAATCGTTCAAAACAAGTGAAATAATTATATTTCACGTTCAATGTGAATATTTTATTAAAAACTAAAAAATTAAAATAGAATTATAATCTCGAGCAGCTGGTTTTTAATGTTTTTTTTTTTTCAGATGACCCGATCCGATTTAAAATATCAGGTAGCCCGACAGACATGAAAATATAATGTACCCATTCTACAATTATACGAACATTTGCGTGCCAGAGATCTTTACACTGCGGAAATGTATACATAATATACTTGAACCCAACAGGCAACTACGATATTCCCGATAATTGTGTAGTGATCACTGCATATTTTTTATATTATAATATACGAGTTTGACGACATAACGGCCGCGATAACGTCTTTAATAATTATTATTAGTTATTACAACATATATAATTTTTACTCACGGAAATATGAATAAACACGCGTGTAATATTATAACAAAACAGGTATTTATTTAAATCTTTTTTATTGTTGTAGTTGCTGTTGTTGATAGAATGCAATGCCGCAGAACGGAATTTTTTCAAAGCGGTAAATCGTATAATCAAATAATATGCTTACAATATATTTTGCACGTATGTGCGTAGCGAAATTAATTAGCGAGCACGAAACGCCATCACAACGATTAAAACCGTTAAAGGAATACGAACGGTATGAAAACGTTTTGTTGGGTAGTCGTCTAAACTTTTATGGAATTTTAGATGTCAAACGAAGTGTAGACGGATAATGCGGAATCGGTTGCCGTTCAAAATCACTAATCATCATCCAACTCATTCGAATTTGTTCCCATATCGTTTACGAATCCGTAATCTTATGATATTTTATTAAGCGTTTATCTTCCGTAGACATCGTAAAACGTCAAGTTTATAAAATATATATCTTAATATTATTATGTCAAATAGATTATAGCGATTGGTTGAAGTGATATTACTATATGCAGTGACAGAAATAATAAAAGACTTTTCGTGGTAAATTCCAAATGGTTTTAAATATACGGATTCTCAGAAAAAAAAACTATCAGGGATCACCGAACGGTGGATTTATATGTGCAAATTGCAAATAATTTTTAAAAATAAATAATACAAATATTACTGAGAAGAGTAACCTCGAACAACACTACCATCAGAAAGATAATGAAACATATTATATGGTTTAATATTGTATTATAATATTTAACAAATCTTGCATCTTATATTGTCTTTTATACGATGTCATATCGTATTATTATTTTAAATTATTTTTTATATTATCGCTATTTATACAATTAATAATATATTGTGAATTGGACATTGTCCGTATTAAATAAATGAATAAATATGTTATGCGGTTAGGCCCGTTTCACGTGGACGCGTATCGTACGCGACATATCGTTCTAGCGCGTTTTCAGTTTACATTGGCTGAGTTCGTACGCGCCATGTAGGCGAGCAAAACGCACCACCGTCGGAGTGGCGCGTATGAATTATTCGATCAACGTAAATTAAAAACGGGCGCGTACGATACGCGTCCAAATGAAACGGGTTCTAGTGTCCCAAAATCGGCGAAATCTTCGTCGTAGGTATATCGTCGCAGGTACACCGCAATGAAGTTAACAATAAAAATGATTATCACGGGTCGAGCCTATAATTTGAAAATTTAATTTAACACGGTTGTATTATCATTGTGAAAACTCAAAAAAATTCTCACGTCACTCGGAAACTAACTCGAATGCTCCCATAGTATATAGGTTTCACGGGAACCGATCCGATGACTATACAGACGAAACTTATTACGGATAAATTCCTCATGATTATCGATTTTAACGTTTACAGTTTGCTTTTTTCTACGTATATTTTTATTTATTTCGTTTTTTAAAAAAAAAAAAAATTCCTTTGTGCGCTGATGGCCAGCTCCCGCGGTGTTTATCGCGAAATTATCTCGAGCACTCTAATAGCGTATAACTACAACTATATAACGTACAGCTGTATTATTATTATAATACTATACGTTTTGTCTTTGTGCAGTTGATTTATAACTTTTTGAGATTTAATTAAATTTCTTTGGCCGGTTGTTAATATTATTAGCGCTCTCGGCGTGTCTGCGATAAACGAAACTTAAATAATATATAATACGTCGGCGGCGGTGGCGGTGGTCTACATAACATTATGTCGTACATATAATAATAATAATATTGTCGTCGACACACAGTTGTCGCGAGTTTTTCGCAGTGACGCATTTCTGCATTATTAACTTTATGCTTTAAACACAATGTATAAAAGGATTACAATATACTTTCAAGTCGTACTGTATTATTATATTATGTACATCACCGAATAATGTTTGTGGCGTGCGCCCGTCGCCTCGACCGGATGAGACGTTTTATCTATTATACGGCGGTTTACTTGCAGCGCCGGATTAAGTACTCGAAAAATCATAACAGTTGTATAATATTATATTATAATAAGCCACGAGTTTGCAGACCGATTAGTCACTTATGCGATGCACGTAATGCAAAACACGCACTGCAAGCAACGACATGGACGCCCATTGGAGGGGCAAGATTGGGCATCCCCCGGGACAAAAAATATTATGAACTTGTAGCTCAATAAATATTACCATAATATTATTAGGTATTATCTTTATTATTTAACACTTGAGAATTTTTTATTTTGAGCCCCCTCCCCTTAAAATGTTACCTATGGGCGCCCACGGGCAACGATGTATTTTTCAGTTTATCGTTTATGTTAGCGCGGTGTAATATACATTATTTAAGTGGTTCCCAACCGAGGAGAATATAGTGATGATGGAATTCATCGTGTATTTATTTTCAGATTATCGTACATCGATAACAATTATATTGCGTATAACGATAGACCTTTTTGCATTTAATCTAATATTAATAGATATAAAATGTCAACGTCTCAAATCTGATTTTCATGACTCACGGCTATCTGTTTGCCTCCGATAACGGATACTTCAATCCAGATAGAGCATGCGTCATGCACTCATGCGTTGAATTAATGTAATTTCTAGACGCGACTTCATGTTCATAGTCTACACGTCAGTCAAATCGCAGTTTTAATAATGTCGTTTTGTATATTTTATATACATTTTTGGATGAAAATAATAAAAGTAAATAGTAGTACTTCTATTTGTATGGTTTATTTGTACGCCTCACAAAAAAAAAAAAAAATCGCCTAAACTCTAATTTAAGGAGGAGGGAATGAGATTTTAGTGAATTTATAAGGGGAGCGTAGAATGAAAAAGGTCGGGAACCACTGAATTATTATTATAATATATTATAATATTTTTATTGAAGTCCGTTGAAACGACACGTCAATAGAGTCGGTCGTCGGTCCAGTGCGGTGAAAATCGAGTGCAGAGACGCAAAAACGATCAAGAATACAATTTGTACCGTTTTTACAGATATAAATCGTTTTTCGACTTATTGTCGCCTCCCACACGATAATAACAAATAATAATTATTATTATGAGTGTATAAAACCAATAAAACCGGCCGCCGTGCATGTAATATTCTTCTCCGGCGGACCAGACGATTTGGATACGACGTGCGAGCAGTGGACACGTCGTACACACAGTTGTACACAATTCACAATAACCTCCTACGCACTGCGCAGTCGATCACTTGTTCGGCGGTACGAACACACAATGTAATCCCGAGTACGGTTACCTGCTCGAGATACTTTTACGCTCAGCGATTGTTATTATTATAATATATGGACCGTGTACGGAATCCGGAAAACTAGTGCACGTGCACCGTCGGAGTCGGCTCGCGGGTACCTTTACAGCGACGTACTTATTACAATAACATAGCATTGTCGTCGTATTATTATTACCTACACTAATAATAATCTATATTATATCGTATGCCGCACACGCGCGAGTAATGATTATCATCATTATTTTATTGTTAAAACCGATGATGTCGTACACAAATCGGACGTGGTATATACGGCGACGGAAACCGTATAAAATTATTCATATAATAACGCGCGTGCGGTGCAGTGCGTGTGGGACGGGAGATTAAGTCGATCGCGGTCGTTCAATTAGTCGGCCGCGGCGCGCAAATCACTTAAGTCCATTAAAAGGTCGGTGGCGGAAGTGGCAGTGCCCGCGCAAAAGGTGCGCGGGCGTCGGACGGCCCGTAAGACGACGGTCCGGAATTACAAGTCGCACACTCTCTCGTACGACCGATCTTATGTATGGGGAGGTACACTCCGCGGAAAGCCTGCGGGTCGAATCGGCACCGACGAATAATCGGCGGCCGACGACGGCCCATTATAATATTATACAATGCGAATCTCTCGGACCGACATTTGCATAAGCCGCGGCCCGCGTCGGCGGCGGTCGCGACGCGGTCAACGTACCGGGGCCGAGCCGATTGCGTGTTCGAACGGACAGATCTGTCTTATCGACCGCGAAACGTGTCCGACCGAAAACGTCTCGGCCTCGGGCGATGGCGCGATACGCATAATTTAATGTAACGACGTCGCGGACGTCATGACCTGCCTATATATACGTCGTCATCGCACTGCAGTGTATTATGCACACGCTATTATGTAGAATTATGATGTATTTTATGGCGAATCCGCACGACGAAATTTTTTTCCGTTTTTGCAAACTTCGATTTCGTGAAATAGTCATATTATCTGAAGAAAATGGCTTTGTGCTACGTGTTTGCATCGATATGCGATAGTGAATGTGTATAAAAGCATAAAATAGATTGTATCCAATCAGTGATATCAAAAATTATTTACGATTATACCACTGATGTGGAGTTATTTTATACATTATACGTTTTTACATTAGAATCTGTAACAGGGGCGGCTAAACAGCCGATCATGTTAGAACTTATTTTTAGGGCCACGCGCTCTATGTGTTTCTTAATAATCATAGTTATTCAATAATAATAAAAAAAATTATGGAAGTCGATCTTCAAAGGTGAAGTATATTTTTAGTAAATCGTGACCAAAAAAAATTTTAGCCACCTCTGACCTATAACATATAATAATATTAAAAATAACACAATATAGTGTGCTCCAATAAGCAATAGGCTTTTAGTGGTTAAATTAGGAAATAGTTTAAAATCATTTGAAAACTGAATTGGTATAATAATTATAAATTAATAATATATGTAAAAGTGTCAAGTCTGTTATTATTATTTTTTTTTTAATTAACAATTATATTCGCTTCATTACCTGAAAATATACTTAAGTTGAAGATTGAAGTATTTTTACTTTAATTTCACTAAAAATTGATCACAGATTCACAAAAATAAAACGCACTCATCATTGTAAAACTAATACTCTCATCGCTCAGCTCTGAGTCCGCTCAGAAACTAAAGATAATTACACTAAGTGCAAAATAATGGTTTCTATTCTTCTCAAATGGATAAAATTCCATTATTTGTACCCAAAAAGTATTTATAATATATTGTAATCAAATTTCAAAGCTAAAAACGTTTTCACAAACTCAGAAAATCTAACATATCTAGCCTAATCTAACCTATACTGACTAAAATAATTTACTTGCAAATAGTATTTTGAAGTCGTTCGGCATGGATATAAATATTATTCATATAAATAATAATATAACGTTTCAATATTAATTGTTATAATTATTAAATATGAATGTATAGTACACAAATATGTTTGATATTATTTTAGTATTGTATGTAGAAAATACAATGTAAGATACAAATGTAAAACACTAATTAGTAAGCCACGAAAACAAAATTCTCACCATAATGTTCTATTTCAGAGATTTCTAAAGTCATCTTAGTCACGTGAAGGTTTAAAACATGTTTATTTTAATATTAGATCGCTATAAAATATATTTAATATTTATATATATATATAAAGACAAATTATTTTGTAAGTTTAGTAATCTATTAAGTTTGATAAATACTTGATTCTACTATGCTGTTAGTCTAAATTTATCGCAAGATTACAATGAAATAATTATCGAGCATAAAAAAAGTCATCACTCATAAATATTTTGTCTATAGTAAAACTTAAATTTTTTTTTCCAAAGTGTGTCATAAAAAGAAAATTTTAGATATCTCTGTTCTATTGTGTAGTATTATTACTATTTACCTACTACTTGTATCAAAATATTTAATGCAAAATGCAAATACTCTTATAGGTACCTATATAATTATAATTATAGTGTTAAGGTTGTATTAGTAAACGATCATAATATTATACAATGGTTGAGTGTAAGTGTTCATATATTTGTGTGTATGTCTGTGTGTGTAAAGCGTATCATTCAAATAGTATTTAGACACAGACACACAGTGCAATATAATACCTATTATATATTACATAAAATCATATATTCACCTAAAACATATCCTACCCATTTACCTTCTCTTTTACGTGTTCACCTTCCCTACAGGCTCAAACACTACTTTAGTTATCCACCTGACTTTAAAGCGTTTTATTCCGTTATTAAATTGCATTTGTGAAATCCTATATTGTAATTATGTCTATGTCCTAATTTAAATATTTACACTGTTGAGAATTCAAATACGAATTCAATAATATAATTTGAATAAAATTACCAATACTTTTTAAAAATCTAAATAGTAGTACATTAATTAACTATGATATTTCTTAAATTAAAATTTTAGAACCGTAGAACAGTTCAACTACCATTTTTTTTTAAATCTTATATTTTATATTATTTCGCCCTAGTGAAACACAGTAACAATCGCAAATAAAATACTGCAATATAAACTATACTCAATTTATGTAATATCCTATAAATAATTCGAACAAGTTTAGTATCATTCTTTAAGTGTACATTTTAGTGTTAACAGTATCGATTATACACTGCAGCAGTCACGTTAATGCCTATACGTATTTCTCTATATATCTTCTTCTTTTTTTTTTAATTGACGCGATTACACTATAAACGTTCATTGTGTGCCTATAAATGCTACTGTTTCGAGTGACCGTCCTATTAACTGTATTTGATTGCTTAGTATTAATTAAACGGTCCATAAAAAAATTTACGGGTCAAGTAAAACTTTCAAAAGATCACTATTAATACTCGTAAACACCGTACTTGAACCACAATCATCAGACATGGTTTTATATTATAAAATATTTTACTATACGGTACATTAAAAATAAATTGGCGATGAATAGTGTAAACGAGAGTCGAAGACACTCTATACGTAAATAAAAAACATCTCACCAATATGTAGTTTTATACTTATATTGTAATAAAATAATATATCAATTATATTTTATTATGTGTCTATTAAACGACAGCATTTCACTGCATGGTAAATGAAATCGATGATTATCTATATCAAAATGTCTCGTTACACGTACGTCAGTAATTTTCACGTACTAAGATATTCGAAACACGTCAAAAATGTTTACGAACAGTATGTCTTTTTTTCAATATGTAAAAGCTAGTTGTTTTAAATTTAAAAATACGTAAGAAAAACAAAAAAAAATTATTCGACAAGCTATATCGGAGCTATATCATCGGAAGGCTGGATAAGAAAATAAACTATTGTTATACATAAAAGAATTGAAAAAAATTTATAATTGTATAAAAACTTTACTTTTACAAGATTTTCCAATCCTAAGAATTTTAGTTATGTTGGAAATATTTGCCCCAACGCCATTAACACATAGACAGCTTTTGATTAGGCTCGATGAGATTGACGCCGTGCAGCGACACGTGTGATATTTCGGTAGGAAAAAGAATAAAAAAAAATGCAGCTTCATTCGGTGAACAAACAGAACCCACGTAGACGACAAAACATACACGTCTTTTAGTTCTTTGCTAACTTTTAGCGGGACATCTAGAAAGTTATTGGTTTTTTCAACAATGCGTGCCCCCATCAAAGCTGTGAAGGACACAAAACGTTGGATAGAAAGAGTATCCCTCTCGCTACAAAGAATACAAATAAAATGAGATATTTTTTTCTCAAAATTAATCACTTTAAAAACATGGACATCCGGGCTGATTTAGTCCTTTATTTGCAATGCCTCAACATTTGATCTATCCTTCGTGATATGCCAAAATACTTTTTAAAGTTTTATACCTTAGCAATTGAAAATCAATTGTTAACTTAGTATTCATTTTACAACAGGATTTTTCACTATATTATGCATGGAGAAATGTTTATAAAAATAACACATTTTTAAGTACTTATAATTACTTACATAAATAGGTATGCGAAATATTGTCTACATAAGGAGCTAACTTGTTTGCGTACGACTTGTGATTATAATTTTACTATTATATAAAAATAATTTAAATATTTAAAATTAAGTTGATTTACAACTTTATAGTTTGTTTGGAAGATCAAATTTATTCATCAGAAAAAAAAAACAAAAAAAACCGTAATCGTTGTAGACATCTATAATATATGAAGTGTATAATAGCTACCTACTAGTTTTGTTAATAACTTTTTTTAAAAACTTGTTTAAAAAAAGATCTCTAAATCGATTGACTAACAGAAATAAAAACAACACACGACACTTTTAAAACATGACAAAATCAACTAAATTATGTTTTAGTACAGTGACATCCGATTATAAATTTGGTCGTAATAAAACGCTGTCTTCAATAATTTATGAAATTATCGCAGTCGAACGACCACAGCAGTATCGGTTTCTTTGATATGTTATTCTATTGGTTTTTTCTCGCTCGAAAACCATTCAATTTAATGTTTACTTCTGTGACTGGGTCAGTGAAAAAAAAAATTGACGGTTTAACGAGGTTACCACTCGACCGAAAGCATTGTTGATCTGGCCCTAACGTTTCGTTTTGTTATTGTAAAGAGAGTTTTCTCGTACCTTTTTTTTTTGATCTAAAAACTGTTCAAAAATTCCTTTTAGGGAATCAAAAGACACGCAGTTAGATCTCACAAAGTTCCCAATTATATTTTTCATTTCCTTTTTTTTCCTATTTCTATTTCTTCTAACACAATATGGATAGGTAGTATTTATATAGTTCAAATTTTTGCTTTCGTATTATTATCATATGTTATATTTATATATTTTAAGATCTACACATTATGATGGCTATGGTTAAGTTATGATTTTTACATTTTTTACGGGTATACTTGATCAATATAGACATGGTTAATGACCAGTTATTTTTGATTCAATATATAATATGCCTAATATTTTTTACTGAACAATTGTAGGATTTAAAATAAATAGTTTATGATACTTAAGTATTTAAAAATCTGTATTTTAAGTAATGTCTCTATAACTTGTATATGACATAGATGTAGATGAAAAATTATTTATTTTTTGTAACTTATTTTATTGCATTAATTACTGTGGTTTAAATGTATTAGTTTTTATTTATTTAATTTAATTGAATTATATATTATTGTATCGAATATGAATCGAGCAACTTACACAAGTCGAAAGTTTTGCATTGCAAGTGGACAAGATACCAAGTCCAGACGAAGTTGAACAATTTAATTAAAAGTTAGTTTCAAATCAATAACTCCGTGAAAATTGAGTTGAAACAAAAAAATTATAAAAACGAGACTTTTGATAACAATTATATTATATAATATTATTGGTAGACTGTCTACCAATAATACTGTTTTTTAGGAAATCACCACAGCGTTCTAAATTGTAATATGTGCGCATATTGCACTATATATTTATTATAAAACACCATGTTGGGTAGGTATATATATATATAGGAATGCATTTTCATTAAATGAGCGTAGAACGTTTGCACGAAAGCTATTATATAGTGCAACTGCAATATTGTTGCACCAGGGAATACGCTCATTGACATTCACAGCGCAAACCTTTTGTAACCTATATAATATATAGTTACCTATATTATATGTACACTGTATAAACGCAATCGTCGGAAAACATTCAAGCCAAAAATCCTCGTCATGTCACGACGCGTTAACGAACAAGCGTATAAAATATGCATAGGTGTTGAGTGAGAGAATTTAATCTAGCCGGAATTTAATATAATAATGTACGAATAGAACATCTATTAGTTAAAATACATTATTTCGTATTAGTAAAAAACAATCGATAACGAACGATTAAAATACCTATATATATGATATTATTAATACAACGATAATAATAGTAAGTTATAAATTATAATATACCTAATAATTATTCAGATTTTACTCGGGACCGCCCTGGCCATATTTACGCTAAGACATTATAGGTGTTTGTCCAGGACCCATAACGCAGACCAGGGAGCCCACATGTAGTAGATTTAATTCTTTTAATTTGAAGAACGCCAAAATACACAGTCAAAAATGCTTGTTAAATATAAATTATATTTTTCGCTGACATACAAAATGTAGGTATAAGATAATAAATACTCATAATAAAATGATGTATTATTTTATGATACAGGTATTAATATCATTGATAGGACGTAATTTTAAAAGTTGACAGATATCTATGTACATGATAATTCTATCCTGTATATATGTGTACATACATACACACACATATATCACATATATATATATATACTTATATAAATTATAAGACCGTAGTGTAAACTACGGTTTATTAAAACTAAATTATAAAAATAACTTTATTTTTGAAATATCATCATGAAACTGAGCTGTATGAAACATGCGTTGAAATAGAAGTTAATAGATATGGACAGTATTTACTGATTTTTATTATTATGTTTACCAATTATAGTTTAATTTAAAATTTATAATAATAAACTCATTTAATATTTTGTTCGGGTACTCAAAAATTGTAAATCGCGCACTGCAGTTTGGACCAATCTGCAAGTCTGTATATTATGTATTTTAAGTTCAGGGCATAATATCTCGGACCACACTCCAAAGTAATCAAATTCATAAATCTAGAAATATTTCAAGTATTTGAATGCAAAATATTATAAACTCCTAAGCATAATTAATACATAGTCGGGTGTGGTACTACGATAAACGAGTACAAAATTTAATCAAACTGTCTATTTTGCCTACCCAAACTCCTTATCCACGTCGTCGTGTGGTGAATCTATTAGTTGTAATTTTCGTTAAAATATTATTATTGATAAACTATTATATAGATGTACACGAAATTACTGTGTAGAAAGTTTACAAACGTTTTTCGTGTACGTTTTCAAACATTTTAGTCATACCCTTATGTGTGCATTAATAATTTAGTGCGATCTATTCTTGGTAATTGTACATAACGTTTTTAAAACTTTTTTTTGAAGTAAAACCGTAGAAAATTGTTGTGCTGTATAGAATGTTTCAAGTGTCTTCATCTAATTGATCACAATAATAAGTAGGACACCAAAAGAATCTTATCGTGGTCCGTGGACGACATTTATCTCATCCGCAGACAAGCTATTTATATAAATTATTTTGATGCAGAATTAAATATTGTGGTTTTCATTGATTTTCATTCGATTTTACCTTTATATTATTTGGATAGATAAATATTATGTAAATTTAATTGTTATGGTCCTCAAAAACTTCCTGAATTTCTAAAACGGCCCTTCAAAGATTTCAATAGGTGACCCCGGATGAATCGGAAGTGTTAAATTGAAATTTGATAGTAAATCATTACATACGAAAAAAACGATTTAGAGTGGAGACTAATAATTGTACTAATAGGTTTTGCGGTTTTGGATCGTTTTCCTCTTAAATTATACGAATAAAAGCATATAGTACTTCTATAAAGACAACGACAATGAACGATCATCCACCAAAATAATATTAATTAGGTATAATAATATCATAGAAGCGTTCCACAACAATAGGCCTAAAATCAAATGAATATTACTATCATCATTTCTGCTATCGACTGTTAAATATTATCATATATATGTACTATATTACTTGAAATTATAATAAGTACACAGATTATAAACATCAGTTTAGAATGTACTTTATTTAGACGTTCAAGTTATTGTAACAATTTTTCAACTAATTCAGGTTCAAAACAATACTTATAAGTCACGATGAATTCGGACTACCCTTTAACAGTTCAGCTTTATCATCATGCCAATAACTAAATTGCCATGTATCCCCCATCCTCTCAACTGGTTATCCATCGCTGTATAACCGTATAAAAACAATACGTCACATGATATTTTACTCTCATTTCGACACTACTCAACCTTAACAACTATGCTACACTAAACTTGACTCGTTATTATAGCATAAGTCATAACTCTTACAAAATAAATACTAACATTCATCTCATATATAAATATATGTATATAAGATGCACATAATATACTGTTATATAGATACATACATATTAACAACTCTACACACATATTAACATATTATACAGTTTATACATGAACGTTAAAGCTTGTGTCACTGTAAGAAAAACTTATGGAAAAAGTATAATTCAATTTTCAAGCTCTTTTTGACTAACAAAAAAAAAAAAAAAAATTGTATTACACATAAATCAAAAAAAGTTAAAAAAAAAAAAAGGTAGAAATTTAAGAAACCTATAAATATCTCAAGAAAGCCAAGTGTTTTGAAAATAATATTATATTTTTAACATACCTACTATAGTCTACAAATTTTAAATCTCTACGATTATTCATTTTTAAAACACACGCAAAAAAAATATTTTATAAAAGTTAATCTCGGAAAGATCAAATTTATTCTTCAACAATTAATGGGATAATTTATTAATAACATGCGTGACTAGAGATTAACAGTTAATGTTCATAATATAAGTACACCGAAGTTGAATTTATAATATATATAAGCACAAACTAATCCGACTTAATTTATATAAATTAAAAACAAATTAAAATCCAATTTATGTATATCACTAAAATACAACTCATTAAATAGGTACTAGAGCAATCAAAATATAATATACATAATAAATACATTTAATACATTAACATTTACATAAGTATAATTTATCAATATATTATCTCTAACAAAGCAGTTATAAAAACATTAAATTAATTTGTTTTCCGACAATAATTAATGCATGTCTTTGAAGTTAATAGGATTGAATTATAAACAAACAAAAAAAAATAAATGTAAGTAAAATAAAAGATAGCAAAAAATTGACGACGGCGGAATGTTTAACAAAAATATTTAAATCGAATATTTTCGATTTTTCGATTTTTAGTCTGAGTATTCCGAATACACTCTCTCTCTGTTTGTGTAGATTTTCTTCTACCCGTTTGTCTTATTTTATATTGACAAAATATAATTGAGTTTGAAATTAAAAATGTTATCGGGCTATTAGTCTATTAGACAAAGACTGTGGTGTGAAAATCGAATAGTCGAACACAAACGAGCTGCAATAGGATAATAACGAAAAAAATTACCGATCGATGATAGCAAAATATGAAATAATAATTGAGCCACGGTCAACAATTATAATATTATACCGGAGCGTACGCATACAGACTTAGACGCGGTTACCATCAAAGGCGTACACAATAATAATATTACATTTAAGTTACTTCTTCTAAAATCCAAACGATCGGTATCTCGGGCCGTATAGTTACGTCGTCGAACAGACAATGTACAACGACCGTCAGAGGTCAAGTGCTGTATTGGAAAACAACGCTCGTGGGAGGCCTGCTTATACCCCTGCGGATACGTGTAAGACTAAATCATTTTTTTTTTCAATAAGAATAAACACTGTCATTACAAACTTCAATTCGTGATTGATGGGGGTGTGTGTGTGTGTCTGTGTGTCTGTGAACAAAATTCAGTTCTGATGTCGAATAAAAACTCCCAGTAATGAATATACAACGAAAGTATAAAAAAGAGATTTATTACATTCAAAGTCCAGGAAAAACCGTATTATCTAGCCTCATAAGATAAAATAAATTTAGAAAATATAGAACTCATTTAAATAACGTTTTAAGTGTACATTTTTATTTATTATTAATCATAGTATTATTATTATTAATACTATCTAATTTTTTTTTTTTTATTATAGATTTTCATCTATCCAAACAAATATTTTGTCCTTATACTGTTAGACGATGGTATGTAAAATATTGTAATATAAAATTACATAATTTATTATTGTACGAGAATAGATTAAATAAAAATAAGAATTTATATCCTTTCTTGTACATTTTAATACTGATAAATCCATATTATTGTTATTAAATAAAAATGTTAATGTTTGTGCTACCAAATAGGGTAATTCGTTAAAAATCGTTTTATAGTTTTGCTGAGTTTAAGTAGTTTGTAGTCTTGTAGGTTTGTATATTGTGTTCAGAATTGTTATGAAGCTTGTTGTATAGGGTAGGTATTTTAGTTATTAAATATTAATACATTCAACAACATTATAGAAAAATCATATCTTGTTGACTTTTAAACTTAAAAATCTAACATAATAAATTTTAAAGTAATTAACATTTTCTTTAACTTAAGAATTATAGTTTATGTATTCCTTTAATCAGGAATGTATTATTAAAGGATTTGTTACGATACGAATGACGATTTCAAACTTATTATTATTATTATTTTTTTAGACATAATAAAATTAATTAAAATTTTTAATACTATTAAACGAATCATTCTAAAATAAAATCTTAATTTATATGAACATCTGTATTACCAACGATCCAAAACTGGCGGACCGCGAAAAAAAAAAACTGAACCGTCAAAATATTTCAATTAGATTGTAAAATTAATTTATAATAAAGATTTGTCGAAAAAAAAATATTTTTGTCGGGGTCCCATTTATTTATTATTTTAATCATCCGTCCAATAGAAATTACTTGCCGACCTCATCTGATCTAAAATACCAAAACTTATTGTATTATTATATTGACTTTTATATTTATTGCCATAAAAGTAAAATACAAAAAATGTGCACAAGTGGGCACCATCACTCTGTTGTAACAGTAAATGTATAGTTAGTCATTGTAACGGATTTGTTAAATTTAAATTTAATTATATATTATTATATAAAAAACTGTTCTGAACAGAGCTGTTCTGTATAAGCCTATACACTAAATAGACTAAGTATATTTCATGATATTACTATTAAAATAATTTACTTTAAAATTTACAAGTTTTCTCATAAATTATTAATACTTAAATTAAAAGAGATTATAATATATTCAAGGGTAAGAACGAGACTTTTGACAAAATTTCAACTTCAAATGCTTGTAAAAAAGTTGTACCTGTTTATCTTTAATATTTTCAAATAACTATATTATAAATTAATAAGAAAACTTTTGATTAAAATGTTCAAGTTTTTGACACAATAATACATTTATAATAACAATAATTAAAAAAAAAAAATTAGAAATAACTGATAATATAAACAAATTTTGAAAATTTCAAATATCTATGAATATATTTTTTTTAGTAAAACAGTATCCATTTAGTCAAAAACTGGTTCTACCCAAACATTTCTATTTACCCTTACAATTTTTAAGAATACTTATTATTGTTAATAAACGCTTAAATTGAGGGGCCAGATCGGGACCACTGACTTTGTAGGAGGGCTTTCCCGCGACCTTCATATAAACTGGGCGGAATTATAATGATAGATGTCCGTGGCAGACACACACGTATATTTCAACACGTGCGTATAAATGTATAATACTAATGTTTCGATAGTGATAATAGTAATATTGTAATGTTACGTTTATTGGATCAATAAACGTATGTTATACAATAATAAGCATATTAATGCGCTTTTTTGAACCGAATGCCGCAGGGCCACGTAAAAAACGTTTAAATTGTAATAATAATAAGTCATGAATGTTTTTTTTATAATATTTTCACTGCTGTGGAAAAAAAAACGAATGGATATAACTAAGTATGAAATAACTTTGTGTGGAGAGAAAATATCGAAAACGTCAATAGAAATTAAAAAATATCACAGACATATACAATAACAAGATAGCTAACTAGCACAACGTATGGAAGTCAACCGCCATATACGCGGTAGTCAATGTTAACATTAATTAATAATTATTGTTTTCATTTCGTATTCATATTTGCCATTTGGATTTGGCCACAGATATACTATCAAATATTAAGATTCATTATTACATTATGCCTTTATAATATAATAATAAATTCAAACTGATAAAGTGATAACAAACAAAAGTCAAAAACATTGATTACCACTCATGTGGCGTTTGGCTTCATATAATTATAATGGGTCAGTAATAATCAATTAGCTATCTAGTTATTGTATATGTCTGTGAAAAATATATTTCAATAACATAATAGATAGTTAAATGCCAACTGAATTAAGTTAATTAATTCTGTGATAGTAATATCATAATGTGTCAGACACAATCAGTTAGCTATCTAGTTAGGTATTGTATATATCTGTGAAAAATATATTTCAATAACATAATAGATAATTAAATGCCAACCGAATTAAGTTAATTATAGTTAATAATAGTTAATTGCCAACTAAATTAAGTTAATTAAGTCTGTGATAACAATATCGAAATGAAGAAAATTTCTTGAGTTTTTGAATTCCTTCAGAATCTGGGAAAATAAATTTAGCCAAACTTCCATGGTATAAACCTTTTTTAAATTTTCTAATTAAAATTTTTTTGTTTGGTAGTCCTTCAATATTTTGATCAGATGATTTAAAAATATGAATATACTATAGAAACGCAGTTTGTCCCAAAAGATTTTATCAACATTAGAGTCTCCGTGAAAAATAAATATATATATATATCCATTTATATGAGAGTTATTTCACAGTATACATATAGCTTGAAAATTCTAATTAAATGGCAGGAATTAAAATTATTGTTTTTCGTACAATTATTTTAAAATTTTTAAAATTTTTGATTTTTGAAGCATTCTGGATCAACACGACTGAAAATAGTTTGACGAATGAGGTTGACTGTGTTCTTCGATTAGAACGGTACAATACACTATATAACTTCTTGCTACAATATCATACGATCAATAAGGGATACTACTTACAAGTTCTAGACTTTAAAAACTAGTACAAAAACTTTCACATTTTCGCATATGGACTCCGTTCTATATGTTAGATAAGCAGAAAATTCTTTTCAGAACTTTGAAAATAAAATCTCAACAATTGTTGTGATATTGTATGGTTCTGTATATAGTATATACATATATTTTTTGAGGAGGGGGGGATTTTATAATTTTAATGTCATATTTCAAATAAATTTTAGGTTAATTTTCAAATATACTGATTGCAATATAATATGTTAACTGTAATACATTGATGTGCATAGATTTAACTTTTATTAGAAGTTGAAAGGTTTGTAATAAAATTTAAAATAAATTATTAATTCACTATAAAAAATTCACTTGAAATTAATGTGTGATCAGTGATAAATATTTGATTAATGCATTAAGTTTGTTTATGAAAATTCTCAATAAAAATTAGAGTAATGTATACTACGAATAGCTCCTGGAAAAGCGCTGGTAAAATTATATATTGGACTTTGTTGATGGTATGCCTTACACAAAAATAAATACTTGATGACATACATGTTGTCGTGTAGAAACTTAGAATTAACTAAAATATAAAAGTTGATTAGTGATTAGAGAATCTAATTGAGCGTATTCTGGCAGCTGAAGTAAATATTAAGTTATATACTCATATAATTAAATGTATATAAATTTCAAGAAAATATGACAGACATGGCATTTATACTATAAATATTAATTTATACATACTTATAGTTAAAAATGGCGAAAACAGTCTAAACTATAGTTAGACTATACAATATATTGATGAAGACACGTAAGTACGGTCAATGGTCATGAAAATAAAAACACAAATTACCAAATCAGAATTACACTGTATACAACAATCACGGTAGGTAATATATTATTATAAACGCTCACTATTGTTGATTATATGTTATTAAATTATATTGGCAACGAGCCGGATGGTACGAAACCTATTGTTTCCCCAGCTTCTGGTAAACTGCTGGCAACCACATTCGTATGGCCTTTGATTTCCTTTCTTATTATTGTTGCCCTTTTTCTTGGTTGTTTTGTTACGGTTCGTAAATTTGTTTTCTAGTCATGATTTTTCTGATTCTTGATAGTTTTTTTTTTTTTAGAAGCACAAGAAAAATACCACAAATCATCGAACATTTTTTGAATAAAACGCAATATTATGTTAACGCGTGTGCTGTTAAAATCGAGGTCTTTTAAAATAGTCAAATACGATTGTTTATCGGTTATCATCACTCAAACCACTTTTTTATCCTATAACCATCACCAGTGTTATCATTTTTGTCATCGAGATGACCATAACTTGAAACATTTAATGACATTTGAAATTTTTTCGAATTCTACATTTACTCAGCGTCTAAGATACCATTTATTATTGTAATAAATTTTATTACGAAGGTATTGAAAATAGTGAGATTGATTATCTATCAGAAAATAATAATTATTTTAGGTAAACAAATGATTAATTAAAGTAATTTTTAACAGTTTAACAGAAAATTAATATTTATATATATTATACTATATTATAATCACATATTATATTATATATTTGTTATTTATATAAAATAATTATTTAAAAATATACAAAATACATTTTATATTAATAAAAATTTACTGTGTATAACTCAAATAAAAAATATTTTGTTATTATAAAAATAAAATAATTTTTCTTTATACAATTTTGAATTACTTTTTCTTAAACAATAAAAAAAATAACATAACAACAAAATGCTATATTTTTTTGTATTGGAAAATTCTCAATTATTGTAAAATAACTAAATTTAAACAATAAATTATATGATTTTAAGATGTTCTAATATTTTCAATGTTTCTTTAAATTTTAAGTAATAAAAACAGTTGAAAAACATTGAGAAATAATAATATGTTTTACACAAAAATATAGAATAATACAAATTTGCTAAAAGTTTTATTTTTATTTGTAAGATATAAAAATGTTATATAAAAAAAAATATATTTCCTTGATTTATATAAGATACTAAAAAATGTTATTTAAAAAGTTTGAAAGTATTTGAAAGTATCTATGAAAAGTTTTTTGGAGTATCTGTATAAATATTATACTTAAATCATTTTTTTACCTATTATACGCGTGTTTTAAATACTTTTCAAAATACAAGTAAGTATCTGTATTTATAGTTGAATACTCTTAAAAAGTATATCTTCCACAAAAATGATTTTTTTCTTACATATTGGGTAAAACTATTATAATAATTATAGGTATTATACTGCAATAACTTACTATAAATATTCCAAGTATTCCGTGATAATATTATGGTGAGTTATTGCTCAACATACCTACATAATATATTATATATAGCCAAGGGATTCGTGATTGAAATTTTAAATCTCTTTTGTGTATTCAAAACAATATATGTGCGTATTATCGAGTTTGTTTTTACCAACGGATAATAAATTTGACCTGCAGGCTCAAAAGCATTCGAGAGGTATTGACATTCGTTTTCGACAATCCTGTGACACGGAGCGTACAATAAAGCGAAAATCTGTTTAAAGTGTTTCAACCGAAGGTACCTAATAATAGTTTCTATTACTACAACTACAGTCGTTGAGTAAATATTGTTATAAAAATCTAATGACTTATGAGATTTTATTACTGTTGTTATTGTTAGACATTAACGAGCGAACAAAACCTCACGTCCAAATAAACTAATCGCTACTTAGACTATAGACGGGTGTTTTTACACACGCCGATTTCTGAGAATAAATTTTTGTACAGCTAATACAATAATATTATGATTCGTGATGTCAATGTCTACGTCTCTACGACCAAATAGTTATGGCTAATTATATTATGCTCGATTTTTATTGAATAACCGGCACACGTGCCACATATCACCGGGGGGAAGGATAAACGAAAACCATACGATAAATGAATATAAGTTAATAATATATAGTTATATATTTTATAGTAAAGTCGAATATTATAGATACATTTATGTTTCACTGCAATTAAACATAATAGTATGTAAGTCACGATTTACTAGATAAACAAATAGTTTTCATTAAAGTCCAATGAACATAAATACCTATATTATAGACACGGTATACCTATTGGTAAACACCCAAGTCTATAACATAGGTACTTTTTGATGTATAATCGTTTAATATTTGCACTGTAAAAACTTCAATAAAATACTATAACGAGTCACTCGGTCAACTCTAAAATCAAGAATATTATTTTCAATTTTTTTTCCGTTTTATCGATTATTACCGTATATTATATATTACGTCTTGAAAAAGCTATAGATGGCTACAATGCTCTAATTAAAGTCAAAATTTAAGACTAACTATAAGTTTTTTTTTAATAATATATAAACAATAGTATAAAATTACTTTAATATACGAATTTTAATCTGTTATAAATTGTATGACCTAACTAAAATTAATCAATCATTTTACTTTTTGGATTTATTGTAATACGTCGATTAGGTATCTTATTATTATTACTTAGTAATAAGTATAGATATTAGATAATTATAATTAGGTACAAAATCTTAGAGCTAAGATAAATATTTAATATTAACATTTGGAATATTTTTTTAGTTTTAATAACGCTGCTGCTATTTATTAATTAAATTTGATTGACGAGATATGGGGAAGTTACTCCTGCGTGTCTGTAATTAATCTTAGGTAATACAACATTTAACGTATTTAACTGATCTATAATTATAATATAATATACATGTAAGATGAGATCATAACGCGCAAGTTACAGAATTTTTCAATTTAAATTTATCATCTAAGTAACAATTATAATTAATATACATAGTGAAAATAAAGCATAAAATTAAGGTGAACATGTTTGGTAAATCAAACTATGTATAATATTGTGCATATCGTTAAAAAAAAAATATATTTTTTTATGATCACTTACAATCAAAGGTGGTCAAATGATTTTGTGAAGAAATTAATAAGGATATGGGTAGATACAGCTGATTAATACTTATATTATTATTATTTACTACCTACCCATTTTCCTATTCATTTCTCCACAAATCATTACACCACCTTTAAATTTAAGTGATCATAAAAAATATGTATTTTTTTTAAAAAAATTAATGTAATAAATTTTATATTACAATTTACTATTTTTTATACTTTTAAATAAAAGTCACGGAAGTTCTATTATGTACTAAATTTCTCTCGTTTGATTACCACTTAATATTTAACACGAGCGATTTAAATATTGTCAAACATTGATATGAAAAATACTTAACCTAAACAGTTACAGTTATGGTGCTTGTTTATTTCAGATATGGGTAGTGCTGTAAATCTTTAGAACACGATAAGATTTGATGGAATATCGAGATCAATAGAGCGGTGTTAATTATTTTAATTAAGAAGGTTTCAAAATATTACCTGTTGTTAAAAATTATTCAGAAAAGAATAATAAATTATTATAGTGTTTTCGAATACAATAAATTATTTTATTTATTAAGACACTCGACAGAAAAACTAAAACCATCCGGTATGCACAAAACCATATAACATTTCTTACAATTAATCGTGCCCAACTAAAATAATCACTGTACAAGGGATCATGACATTAACATATGCAGCGTTTATATTCATCGTAAAACAGAATATTACATTTCAGTAAATTACTATAATTATTTAAAATGCAATTTATTAGCAGGATACAGTTTATTAGAACGATGGCTCTCGTTGGGATTATTTGAGCTCGCATGACATTATGCATGTTGTATTTAATAAATACTTTTTACCATTAAGGTAAAATACATTTATAATACCTACCCACCTTAAAGTAAATGAGTGTTTTATCAAAACAATATTCTGAAAACATTACTTTGATAATTTTAAATTTCGGCTAAGTATAGTATAATAAATGTACTCGTTTATATATCTTCAAGCTATTTAAACATTTTTATAAGGTTAGGTTTAATGTCAGTTGGCAAAATATTAACAACTATAGTATGTATAGTACTATAGTATATTATGAAAAATATGAGCAGCACGCAGCCAATACCGGATATATTTCTAATTTGTTAAAATGTGCAAAAACATTATTTGTACCTTTTCTTGGAACGCCACAAAAATTGTTATTACAATTTATTACCACCCAAATATGGGTGACTGTAAGTTGCGTCCCGGGTATTTTTATATTAAAATGTATATTACCAATTTACAACTAATATTTTTCTTCCCATTTTATCAGACTTAGGACTATCAACGTTACTGTTATAATATTGGTATGGTTAAAAATATTTATTATTATTTAAAATTGCATATTTTATATTGTAAAATTTTCGATGGTCTAATAAACACGTCATTAACTGCTTTCCGTTTTAAATTGTTACCAATTTTTTGTCTAGTTAAAATATTTTCCGGTAATGGCTTATGAGTTACGGTTATGTTCATCAAAAATTTCAATTTCAGTACCTATCAATAATAAGACTATATTATATAAGACTTTTAAACTATTAATTTGTAAAGCACTTACGTACATGTTTTGACGGTGCAACACCAACGTTCAACATCATTTTGTTAAAAACTTGTGAAAACGAAACTTATAACTAGAAATCACTTTAAGTGATTTATTATTTTCACTTTGCATTGTATTATTTTTTTCACTATTTATCACGTTAATTTTCAAAAATCTCCACGTGCATTCGTATAGAACGGTTATCGCTGAACTAATACGTCTTCGTCGTAAGTAATGTTACTACAGTAAAATTTAGCAGATAGAGAACTGGATATACTCTTTTGATACGAGTCGTTATTACCCAGGTATCAATATAATCATTATAAATGTTAGTTTTACGAATTTTCCGTCGGACGCAATTAACGTATACAGAAACACGGGCCGCAACTTACGTTGTTGTTATCGGAACCTTTTATTTGGGATACAACTTACATTTACCGCCAAGTATAATATGAAGACCTTATCTAATAAATTGTAATTGTTTAGAACAACCAACAACCACGTATATAGAGCCTGTTAAAATATTAAATATTTCACTTTTTAAATTCGTTAAATTCTATTATTTTTATTTGTAGTCCTACTCGTGGGCTGAAATACTGACCTAGAAGTCAATAATTGTTAAAAATTTAATGGTTGTAGTTTAATATTTTATAAGCGAGTAAAGGAAAATTAATTTCATGCATTTTTTTTTATATAGTTTATAATAGGTACCTATATAAACAATAAACCACGAATTAAGATACTTAGATATTACCTTGATTCGTGCCATAAACTGAAACGAATAACTATATACGACCTATATGTTTTATGAAACGCAAATAGACCCTCGTGAGTCGCAAACTCGCAATAATATACGTATGTTTTCATATTATGTTTTTTTTTTGGAACTCCGATTTACATTATATACAATTAACAACTTTTTCGATTTCGTTACTATATTTTAAACACGGAAATTCAACTTTTAAGTTGTAAGTAGGTAAAACACACGCCATCTCATAGACGGTTTAATTTTAATTTAATGTTTAATCAATTTATTTGTATACTGGGATACTACCATAAGGACTTAAATATTAAATATTTTAAATATCAATGGTTGTTATAAAAATATTAATTAAATAAAAAGGTAAAAGTAAAATAATGGTTTTAAAATAAATGTGATATCCGATTAGATAAATATTATTCCGATTTCAAGATTTTTTTTTCTATTTTTCTGTTTATTTAAGGAAATCTTATAGAGACACAAACTTCTATTTTTCAAATAAAGAATAATAAATAATCGTTTTTTTTATAATTTTTCTAAATATATTATTTATGTATATATTATTTTGAAATCCAAACTAGTAGTTTTAATAATAATATTTAATTCCTATGATTTTGTACGCTATCTGAAAGATAATATATCAGCAGTGTATAATATACCTAAAGTATTATAAAAGTTTGGGTATTACCGGTAATTTATCTACGTAATTGATGCCATGTAAATGTTGTGTTAAGGTAACACTGTACTTGTTATCATATTATTTTCCGTTACTCTGTGTATAAGTCAGTCACTCTCTCCAGTTCGCGTAGTCTCGTCAATTAATCTTAGATGTAAAATTTGTGATGTATTAAATAAAACTTATAATAAAATAAAATGTCAAACAATATTTTGTTTATTATATTTAAAATACAACATGGTGTCAGGTGTTGATTCATTATGGGTCGAAAAAAGAAGGATCAAGCAGATAAATCTGGATCACAACATGATGAGTCAATAAACGAGCCGCAACAAACCACGTGCACTGATGCTCAAATTTCTACGAACACATTAACGATGTCGTCAGGTCTTATTGGTAATGTAAGTCAACTATCCTTAAATGGAAATTTATGTCAAAATTGGTCCGATTGGTTACAAGAGTTCAACATTTATTTGATTGCGAGTGGTTATGATAGTCAGCCAGAAATACGTAAAATATCAATATTTTTACATTTTATTGGTAAAGCTGCTTTAAAAATCTATAATTCATTTAATGTTAACATTAAAGAGTTGACATTGGATGATCTAATATACAGATTTAATGAATATTTTATTCCACGTAAAAATGTCACTGTGGAACGCCATAAATTTTTTACGCGCTACCAATTACCTGATGAAAGTATTAATGAATATGTAGCAGATTTAACAAATAAAAGTATGTCATGTGAATTTGAGTCTTTACGAGAAAGTCTAATAAAAGATATGCTAATCTGTGGTCTGAATACAAATAGTATTAAAATTAAACAATGTCTATTAAAAGAAGATGATCTTACATTGGAAAAAGCATTGAAAATTGCTACGTCTATGACGTTGTCACAACAAAGGATTAAGCAACTGGATGTCATGGATGGGAGCAATGAAGCAGTCAAAGAAGTACTAGTAGTTCAGTCAAGAGAAAAGTTCAAAAGTCGAGGTCGTCATCAAGGGTTGTATGGTCATAAGAATTGTCAGTCAATATCTTCAGATAAGAATAACCAAACTCGTGAGTCATCGCTGTCCAGTCAATCGTCAAGGATCAAAAAAGAAAGTTCAAAGCAGTCATACGGTAATAATAATAATTTAAGTCCTACATGTAGTCGTTGTGGTCAAAGTCATAAATTTTCATGTCCCGCCAAAGGTATCAAATGTCATAAATGTAATTTGTTTAATCATTTTGCCAAATATTGTAAGACAAAGATTGTTAATCAAATGACACTTGATAAAAAAAATTCTAGTAATGATAATTTACTTTTTATTGGTTCTATAACTGATTATAATAAAAATGATGTTTGGCAAATTGTCTTACAAATTAATAACAGAGATGTGAATTGTCAGTTAGATACAGGTGCCCAAGCTAATATAATGTCAATTGAAATTTTTAAAAAAATGAATATTTCTCTCAGTAGTATTAAAAAACAATCTAATGTAAAATTAATGGCTTTTAACTCTAATAAGATATCCACTTTAGGTAAAAGCACTATTAAATGTTTTTATAAACAAAAATATTACTTAATTGAATTTTACATAGTTGATTTTTCATGTAATACTATACTAGGTTTGGAAACATGTAATAATCTTAATTTAATATCTAGAATTAATCTCATAAATAATGATAATGAGATTTCTATTTTAAATAAGTATGAAGATTTATTTGAAGGTCTAGGATGTCTACCAATCACTTATCATATTCATTTAGACACTAATATTCAACCTAAAATTGATCCTCCTAGGAGAGTTCCATTTAAAATTTATGATAAATTAGAATCTGAACTGAAAAATATGGTCAATATGAAAGTAATAGAAAAAGTAAATGCACCAACGTCTTGGGTTAATTCTGTAGTTATTGTAATAAAAAAGGATAATAAGCTTCGAATATGTTTAGATCCAAGAAATCTAAATAAGGCTATAAAACGTTCACACTTTCCTCTTCCTAGTTTTGAAAATGTTAAATCTAGATTAAATGGTTCATGTTATTTTTCCACTTTAGATGCTAGCTCTGGTTTTTGGATGGTACCGCTTGATGAGGAAAGTGCCAACTTATGTACATTTAACACTCCCTTTGGTAGGTATAAATTTATTAGACTTCCTTATGGTTTAAATTGTGCATCAGAAGTTTTTCATAGAATAATGACTGAACATTTTTCTGATATAGATGGTGTATTTTTATATGTTGATGATCTTATCATATATGCTAAAAATAAAGAACAACATGATCTAATACTAAAAAAGGTATTTGAAAGAGCCCGTCAAATTAATATTAAATTTAATAAAACAAAATGTCATATAGGTGTCCAAGAGGTAAAATTTTTAGGACATATTTTTAATAAAAATGGTGTTCAGCCAGATGATGAAAAAATCAAAGCTATAACTAATTTACCGTCACCAAAATGTGTAAAAGATTTACAAAGGTTTCTAGGCATGATTAATTACCTAGGTGCATACATACCTAATTTAGCCGCCGAATCAACTATTTTGCGTGACTTGTTAAAAAAAAATTCATTGTGGCAATGGGATGAAAATTATGAAAAAGCATTTTGTCATTTAAAAAATTTAATATCAACATTTCCTGTCTTAAGTTATTTTGATTGTTCAAAACCTATAACATTATCAGTAGATGCTTCACAAAATGCTGTAGGTGCAGTTTTGCTGCAAGACAATAAACCTTGTGCTTATGCCTCAAAATCATTAACTGAAAGTCAACAAAATTTTGCTCAGATAGAAAAAGAATTATATGCGATAATGTTTGGTTGCACTAAATTTCATCAATATTTGTATGGTCAAACAATTACTGTGCAAACTGACCATAAGCCACTAATTACATTATTTACAAAACCTCTTCATTCTGTACCTGTCCGTCTCCAACGCATGATGCTTAAACTACAATCTTATGATTTAAAAGTTAGATTTGTTCCTGGTAAATTACTAATAATTGCTGATACTTTGTCTAGAGCAGCACTTCAAATAACTGAAGTTGATGAAATTGAAGATGATATAATTTTAAATGTTCAAAATTTAATTTCTAATATAGCAATTTCAAAAAATAAATTAGACTTGATTAAAAAAGAAACACAAAATGATTTGGTATGTAAAAAACTTAGTGAAGTTATACAAAGTGGGTGGCCAGAAAATAAAAATTTAATTGAGGAAATAATTAAACCCTATTGGTCTTTTAAAGAAGATTTATGTATAATAGACAACTTATTATTTAAAAATAAAAGTTTGCTTATACCTATAAATTTAAGACCAGAAATGTTAAAAATAGTTCATGAAGGTCATATGGGGATTGAAAGATGTAAAAATTCAATAAAAGATTTAATATTTTGGCCTAACATAAATTCTGATATAAAAAATATTGTTGAAAATTGTGAAGTATGCATTAAATATAGAAATAATAATTCTAAAGAACCTTTAATACCACATGATATACCTCAAATACCTTGGTTTAAATTAGGAACTGATATATTTCACTTTGATGATAAAATATATTTATTGGTGGTAGACTATTATTCTAAATTTATAGAAATTGCACATTTAACATCTGGATTTACAAGTACTTCTGTTATTCAACATCTTAAATCAATGTTTGCTAGATTTGGAATACCATTTTCAATAGTGTCTGATAATGGTCCACCATTTAGTTCACTAGAATTTAAACAGTTTATGTCTGAATGGGATATAGAACATATCACTTCAAGTCCAAATTATGCTCAATCTAATGGGTTAGCAGAAAGATCAATACAGTCAATAAAGAAATTACTAAAAAAGTGTAAAGAAAGTAAAACTGATATATATATAGCTCTAATGCATAATCGAAATTCTCCTAAAGGAAATTTATGTTCTCCTTCTCAACTGTTAATGTCAAAATCAATTCGAACAAAATTACCTGTTTCCATAGATAACTTAAAACCTAAATTAACTGAATTAAGTGATTACCAAAATAAAATAAAAATAAAAACAGATAAAACAACTAATTATTATAATAAAAAACAAAAAATTTAACACCTCTTGCAGTTGGTGAAAAAGTTTTATTTAAATTAGTACCCAATGGTCCTTGGATCAATGGTAAAGTGATTCAAATTGGTAAATTTCCTAGATCTTATGTAATTGAAGGTGAAAAAGGAGGCAAGTATAGAAGAAACAGAAAACATTTAATAACTTGTGCTTTAACCACTTCTAAACCAAATAATTATGAACAACCCAACTTAAGTTCAAATATAAATAAAAAATTTACTCGTTCTGGTAGAATAATAATTAAACCTAAACGGTTAGATTTATAAGCCATAATTATTATGCAGTAATTACATATTATACTAATTGTTTGTTTTACTATATATTTTATAACTACCTATTTTATTTTATGTTATTTTTTTTTTTTTCCTTTATCATTATTATTATAATTACTATTATATATTTTGTATTGTATTATTATGATTTTTTTTTTTTGTGTTAAAAAAAAAAAAAAAAAAAAAAGAAGGAAGATGTTGTGTTAAGGTAACACTGTACTTGTTATCATATTATTTTCCGTTACTCTGTGTATAAGTCAGTCACTCTCTCCAGTTCGCGTAGTCTCGTCAATTAATCTTAGATGTAAAATTTGTGATGTATTAAATAAAACTTATAATAAAATAAAATGTCAAACAATATTTTGTTTATTATATTTAAAATACAACAGTAAATACCTAGAAAATTATTGTTTATTGTTCAGCAATAATACCAAAGTAAAATCTTTATATTTGTGGTGTATTTTGTTTACTCGGAAATTAGCTTATTTGTCATTTATCAAACTTACCCACAATAAGTGGGATAAAAATGTCTATAAATAGTAAAATATTGTTGTTACTGAAAAATTGATTATAGAATATGGATAGGTATGTCTAGTGTCTACTATAATCGTAATCCGTAGCGGACTCGGTCGACCAGTTTACGTCAGTGACATCCAACAGTTGAATTCATACTCCGTAGTCCGAATTGGCTCCGAATAGTCAGTTCAGAAATATACATTTTAATTATTTAAAGTTTTTAACTGTGCTCGTTGTGCGTTATTGTTATTCCAATATTATGAAGCGATTCGTTACGAGTTCAGTAAATTCAGACAAGAAAATTTGCCCATTAAGTTCTAGTGTCACGGTTGTACCAAATAACGACACTATTGACTATCCTACTTACCGATTTTTTCATTCATTTACCATATCATTTACCGATGGCAACATTGATCAAACGATAAAATATATGACCGGTGTATTTTTTCAAAACATTATTTATTTAAATTTGATGGATAGTTTTACAAAGTTTTACGAGCTAATGGTAATAATTATAGGGCTAGGATTTATATGCATTTGCATCTTTTTTTCCTTAAGTCCAAATTTAATGGTTGTCAGATTTGTCCACGATTTGGCTTATTCTCGTTTAAATAGAACCAATTTATTTTTGCATATTTTTGCATATTTTGAACACAATGCATATAATTGCATATTTATAGATTTTTGGAATTTTGACTTTTTTTAACTTAAATTTTCAAATTTTTATAATTTATTGTTAATTTTAAATGGTGTTTTTTTCATAAAATCGATAATTTTTGGTTTATCGGTCGAATTATTGTAAATATAAAGTATAACTATTATCTGTCTAAGAAATCGATATTGATTAACTCCAGGATAAATCGCATTATTTAAAATATGCACAAATAACCTCGTGTGATGTGGAAAGGAGTTTTAGTCAGTATAAATCTATTTTACTTTCAAATCGCTGGATGTTTGTATTTGAAAATTATTGAAACAACACATTATAGTAGCATGTAATAATGATATAATATAAACTAATATTTAATATTTTAATGTAATAATAATACAATTTTGAATTATGATAAATAATAATACTCTAGAAATAATAAAAATTTGTTTTTGCATATTTTTGCATATTTTGGTAAATAAAATGCATATTTTACAATTTTTTATTGCATATAAATCCTAGCCCTAACTAATAAACTAACAGCTCAATATCAAACGTGCTCCAAAACCATACAGGGTCAGATAAATTAAACAGGACATTTTTTAAGTCATCTTAAGGTATGTACTTGACTTTAATAATATGTAATTATAAATATTACAAATATCTAAGAAAGTAAAAAGCAACTATTATTAATTATTAATTAATATATTTTAAATAGTGTTCTACCTATCGGCTGTTAAGTGGAAATTAATAATTGAATTAGGTAATCAACACATAGTGTTATAATATATTTACTATAATTTATTTATTTATTTATTTATAATATATTTAATCTAAAAGAAATAATATTTCTTGGATACCTTAGTACCTAGCTACAATACCTTCTTTATATCTACCTAGCTTAACTTATACCTATGAATTTATTATTATAAATATTAATAAACCATAATATAATATTATAATATTAATTTGCATTGTCAGTACTCATTAGTACCTAGGTTTTTTTTCATATCAAGCAGCACATAATATATTTATAATTAAACATTTAACAGAGTATATAAACTATAGAACTCAAAATCGTTAGGTAAGCACTTAATAATAAATTGAAAATCACAATTAGTAGGTAATATGGTAATTACTAACTAATAATTATAAGGCACACATAATTTCAAAACATAGTTCATTATTTAATACTAATTGATAAATGATAAGTCTAGAGTTAGGGTGTTGATGACTTGCATTTTTTTCTTTAATCCTATACAATGCTATCTTAGCTAAAAATTTGTTTCATGCTTCCTTGATACAGAAAATATTAGTCTTATTTTGTATTTTTAGCTATAAATACATTTTTTTTATATTTTAGATAATTTTTTGTAGTTTTGTACCATAAGAGGGAGCATTATACTCAAATTTTAGATTTTTAAGAAAATTTGAATAATATTCAAAAAAATAATTGTATTATTATTATTGTTGGGTTTTTATAGTGATTAATTTATCGCATACTGATGTTATTATTATATTATTTTTAAATTAAATAGTTTTCATTTATTTAAGTTTTTTTTTAAATAACTTGTAAATAGTTTCTGAATTCAATGATTTTGATTTTTTAGTATACACAAATATAAGTATAAAAAGTAACCCAACTTAACTTATTACTATTGTTACTACCTACATATTTTATTCACTACCTATTATTATTTATTTGATTTAGAGCTTTCTAAAAGCAAACCATTTATTTTGGCGGCAATTAGTTTACAATGTTATATAATGGGTCTCATATAACAATATAACATGTTTAAATTATATTATCATTATTAACATAAAATAAAGTGTTTTATTTATTTAATTGTTTGTATAGTATAGTTTAATATTTTTTATGCAATGTACCAAAAATATTAAATACATGATAAAAAACAATTGTATGTCTACTAAGTCAAATTTAAATACATACTAAAACTGAAGGCTTACAAGTTCACAAAAATCTCAATTTACTGCAGCATTTCTAATATTTCTATTTCATTTTGAAAATCTTTGTTCGTTTAAATTTAACCACTAATAATAATGTGTACTACAAACATTAATTAACATATCCCATGTGTTTAAACAGTATTGAAGTACTTAGTGATATCTAAGGTGTACCTACTCTCAAAAAGCTAGAATTAAATGTTATAGACAAAAAAAATTATCAATTTTTTTATCCAGACAAAAATGTATTATCTTTTATCTTTATTTACATACATTTTTGTCATATTATCTTTATCTTTATCTAGATAAAAAAAAGAACTTATCTAATCCCAACACTGAATACGAATAACAATTTTGGACAGAGATAATTTGTCAGCCTATATACATGAATAAAATATATTATATTATTATAAATGATTGAGCTTTGTGGTTTTATACCCAAATTTCTCCTATTCTATCACCTAGACGACGCAGTAAATTCCCTCACTCAGTATGTAGTGACCGGTGGCTAATTCAACGGCTGCCACCGCTTAGCGACAATTGTTGATTGTATACACCGGCTCAAGTAACATACCATGAAAAAAATAATACCCAGTGCCAGGCATATCTATTGTGTATACAACAGTACAAATAATATGTAGGATATCACATAAATATTTTATTTATACAATTATTTATTTATTTTAACCAAAATAAGTAATTGTACATTATATAATACACATTTAAATAAAGGTACATTAAGAAAGAAAAAAAATTGTTTAAATAGAAAACAAATTTAAATAAAAAAAAATTACAAATAAAATACAAACACAATTTAAGTAGGCACAAAAAAATAATCGGAATCTGAAAAACTTGTATTTCTTTCTTCGAGTTCTCCGTTCAATATTTCTTCTATTATACTATCAATATTCCAAAACTTTTCTTCCTCTTCTATCACATGCCCAACAAAATTAGTCCACATTTCTGGTGTTACATTTTCTAACCCTTTTTTTAATAATTCAATTACGTCCTTTAATTCATAAGTTGTGTTGTGCGTGCCGACATAATTTTTAATGGAGATCCTCATCGCGAGCTTGATAGGATTTAATCCGCAGTGGTATGGTGGCAATCGCATTACGAGTTTTTGATAGTCTTTTGCATATTCATCTAACACGTCTTCGTCGTCGTATTGTCTTAGTTGTCTCACTTTTTTTAGTAAATCAATTTTTAGTACCGGATGTTTAACGATCTCCCCTTTGCTCTCAAGCCAATCTATAATATTCTGTTTTTTCCAAGACTTGGTTGGCATTTGAAATTTCTTCACCGAGTGATGGGAGGCATTGTCCATCACAATGACGGCGTTTTCTTTTAATAATGGCAAAATTCGTTCAAACCAATCATAAAATATATCACTATTTAGATCGTCATGATAGTTTATTGAATTTGTTTTCGATTCGAAACATAAAAGGCCCCCCGGGACAAAGCCATCTGTCGACCCGATGTGTAAAACGATGAGACGCTTACCTTTTCCGGAGGGTTCCTTTTGTCCTTTTGTTTTGCCTTCAATAAATGCTTCACCTGATGATTTGTCCTTTTGTCCTTTTGTTTTGCCTTCAATAAATGCTTCACCTGATGATTTCATCGTCGTATCGACCCACGTTCTGCTCTGTGTCTCGCCTACGTTGATCCACGTCTCATCTAAATAATATATTGGTCTGTTTTCTGCTCTGTAATACCTTATTTTTTCTAAATAATTTCGGCGCCAAGTTTTTATATCTTCTCTTTCGAGAAGTGTTTTGTTGCGGTTCTTTTTCATTTTCACACATCCAAATTTCAAATCTTCTTGCAGTATTTTAAATGACGGCCGTTTAAGATTTGGCAACGTTGGATCCTCGTTAATGGCAATTAAAATTTTTGAAATTGTTGGTACTTCTCGGTTCCTCCAAAAGTCATGTATTTTGAGCCTAATAGCACTTTTATCAAACTCGTCGATTTTGTCAACTATTGTCGGTCTATATTTTGTCTTGTTAGGCTGTGAAACTGTACCATACTTTCTATACTCAGACAACGTGTTTTGTATTGTAACTATTCCAAAACCTAATGATTTTGATAATTTGACGAGTGTTTGTCTGTGTGTCAATCGGGGGCTGTCTGGATTTTCATTTTGTGTTTGAAGTAAATATTTGTACATACTTATAATAAATAATTTTTTACCAACGCCAATAAACTAAAGAAAAAAAATTCAGAAATTAAAAACTTGCAATAAAAAAATGGTAATACGAACACTTACTTTTCCACAAGGATTTTTTTTGATAATAGTCGAATTATCTACGACATCCATGTTGTATTAATATAAAAAAAAAAAAACGTAAAAAACAAAAAACAACGGTGTGCGAAAACAGTATAAAAAAACTGTGTGCTTAAAAAAAAATTTGTATATGTATTCAGGAACGTAAAATGCTGAGACACTAAAAGTACGCACTGAAACAAACACTGTCGCTGGTTTTTGGTAGGTGGCGTAGGTAGATATAACTAGTAGCGCATCCAAAAGTCTCCAAGGGGGGGGGGAATTTCCACAAATGAAATATCGGCTTTCAGTGAGTTCCAGCCCAATATTATAATTTATAATATAAAAATTAATAAATACAGCCCAAGGAGGGGGCGATCGCCACGTCGCCCCCCTCGTATCTGCCACTGATGGAAACAGCAGCGATAGTGGCGGCAACGGTGTCGGGGGCACGCGTTAACGGCGGCCAGTGTTTTAGAAGGTATAGTGGTGGGATCGCGCGAGAACTGACGAATTTTGGTCGCCGCCCAGAAATGTATTATATTACGAACAAAATTAAAACATTTGTACAACTCATGTACAAATACATTGTATATAATTAATAATTTTAATAAAATAAGTTCGTTTCTAAAATAATTCACCTATTCAAAAATCGAACATGCTGCTTAAGTAGTATTATGTATTTTTTATTATGTATGTTCACGAGACTTTTCAGCAGGTACCTATATTGTAAAAGTTTAAGTAGTAATACCTCTTTCTTCTTTAATTTCTATGTAACACAAAATCATAATAATTCTAAAACTACATCCCCACACAAACCCTTTTCTAAAATTATATTCACTATTTTTTTTTCTTCAAATAATTGTTTAAGTTATAAAAAAGCACAGTTTAATTAAATGAAAACAATGTATTAAAATCTGTTTCTCCATTTAATATTCTAAATCAATTCTAAACTATATTTACACAAGTTTTCTTACTTTTCTAGTAAAAGTTTTACAATATGGTCGTAAATTAATAAATACAATTAATGAACAATAATCCGCAGTTACACCAATAAAAGAGTATAATGCTTCAGTTTTTAATTTTGAACATTTCTATCGAGTACCGATAAAGCTGTAGCTGAATCAATGTGTTTCAAAGTATCGGTAACTATAAATGTATCAATATATTCATGATATTATGATAATGGGTTTGGAAGATAGGGGCAAAGATTTTGATTTTTATATAGAACTAGATAGTGAACTCCTGCTATCAGTTGAAGTCTGGTTTTGTGGTTGGCATTATATGGTATTTTATATGGTAAATATTAAAATTATGTTGTATTGACTAAACTTGTTTGAAAAAAAATATATATATTTTGTATAAATCATTTTTCATTTATTACTATATTTTAACATTAAAAACGATGTTATTCCTAATACATTTTGTATAGGAAATGTAATGTTTTGCTGTCCTCCAAAATGGCTAAAACTGATAAGTGAAATTTACTGTTAACAATATAAATAATATATGAGCACGGTTTAAGATAATATATAGTTTAGATAACGTCTTATTCAATTGTACGCTCTTACGCGGTCCGAAAGTGTTACGGTTCATTAGTACATATTTTCACCACACGCGTACAGCGTTAGTAGTAAGTAGTGCTCTTGAACACTAGTAATGAATAGTGAGTACCACTATTTATAATATAAATTATAGTATATCTTAAATCGTGATGAGTACTTTTAATTCCTTTTTGGCGAACTAATAACGTAATTATCCAATTTTGTGTTATTCACCTAATTTAAAAACTGATTCTAAAAGATTTATAATTAATTAATATTAAAAAATTAAAATAAATAGTAAATTTATTAATATTTTATTTTATATATAAATATATATAATAATAATACCATATTTATACATATATTATTTGTATTCTCTAAAAACTTAAGAAATATACACCATAAAATAATAATTTATTACAATACACATAATATAATAAAGTAAATTTGATATTACTTACTATTTAAACATTGTAACATAAATTAAAAAAAAACATTAAAAAGGTATTTAGGTACCTATATTAAAAAACAAATTTAACATTTACCTAAGATCTATAATAATATGATTGGTATGAATTTAGTTTTTTTTTATTAATACCATTACCTTTTTTAGATTACCTTGAAGATTCCAAAACTGCAAAAAAATGCAATATCATGCTTGTTTCCTGGACCAAAATATCTCCAATCCACAGAAAAAAAGGAAATCTCCTACAAAAAGAGTTTCTTCTGATAGTAATTGTTGGAATTCTAAAATCGTAAAACTAACAGAAGTAATTTTAAATTATTATATTAAATATTTTTACTCTTATAATATACTTTATTTACTGATGGATGAAAATATTTTAATACTTATTCATATTATAATAGATATCTGAATAAATATGCTAGTGTGCAAACTGATATGAGTTAATAATATTAATATTACTATTTACTATCACACTAAATCCTTACTTCACAAAACGTTATTACATTTTAAATATAATATATTAAAAAAGTCTAGAATTATACATATACACACTTTTTTAGATTGATATGGATTTTGATCATTTATATCCACAAAAAAATCAAAATCTAATTTAAAAGTTTGATATTTTTAAAGATAAATTGAAAATTGATCTTAAAAATAGAATCATCAACTTAAATTTAAGTCAGCAAAATTTGGTAAAATAAATTTTATCAGCTGATAAATTAGGCAAGTCTTTTAATTGAAGAATCTGATAAATTAATAACTGTATAAAAATGTTAATTTAATATATGCACGATACACAACATCACATACATATGATGTTTTTACACATAGGTACTAATCTTTAAAATTACTTTAGGAAATGATGACTTACCCTGCCATTCTGTTATTATCTTACTTTATTTAATCCAGTGAATATTAATGTAGCAAAAAAAAAAAAAAACAATGTTGCAAAATATTTAATGTGGAGGCCAACAAAATTGGAACAAGCCAGTGCAGTTATAATTCACATAACTGTAAGTTTCAAATTTAGAACAATACTTAAGTTAAAAAAAAATGAAGTATATGAATTCATAAGTTACTATAATGATTGTTTTTATTAAACTTACGATAGAATATCAATGATCTCAAAACAACACACGAAGAGAAAGTGAACCGTGCATTCAATTGTGGGCTTACTGTACAACCGTATATTGTCATTGTTGGCAATATTGAAGAACTTAATTCCACAATTAGCTACTATACAGTTATTAATGACATATACTATACGCTAGAAACTCCTATCAATGCCTTAGATATATGCTTCAAATCATTTCATTTGTTTTATTTAGAATATCCTCAAGAAGTTGAACAGGTAGGTTCATTTAGAATTGTTTTTTTAACATAAACCATAAATTAAAAAAAAATTATAGCTATGCAAAGCCTAATTTAGGATTTGCAGCAATAAGTTGTTATAATAATAGTGGATTATGGTACTAATTTGATTTGCTTAAATAATTATTTGATTTTCTTAGTAATATTTTATATTTTGTTATTCCTATACTAAGATTTTCTGTTTAGTGTGAATGATCTCCTATGTATTAAGTTATTTGATGTAATAATCACATTCAATTAACTATTCAAATTTCTTTTTAAGTATAATTTAAATAATCTTAAAATGATCAGCTGCTTTTTATGTAATTACGAGGCCGATGCCTCAATAATTTATTTATATATTTTAATATTTACCATGATTTAAAATCAATTGAAAAATTAAATTTTCCATTAGAGGGTTGTTTACATATTTTTAACAAAGTTGATACTTATTAAAGACATCTGAAACAGCATAAATTGATTCTAACTCCAATATAAATAAAAAACAAAAAAATTTGCTTGAACAAACTACTGATTATGAAGAATATCTTGATAATGAAAATATTGGGGAACAGAATTATAGTATGCCTTCTGCCGATGATTTCATAAGATCAAATGCCTTAAGCATGATTTGTAAATGATATAGTGATATAATTATTCCTAGAAATAAAATTGATGTTTTAATTAATGATGTTCAAGATTTTATCGATTTGATTGTATCAGTTTTTAATTCTAAAATTGACATATTTATTAATAAATGTGGTGATACTTATATCAAACATGAATTATCAGTAATACTTTGTAAGATTAAAATTTTGTCAGCTTTCACTCTTCCTTTATTAATATGAAAACTGAGTACACAAGATTTGAAACACTTGAAGAATTTAGGTGTATTAATCCATCCTAAAGAAATAGTTATTAGTCACAGGACACAGATTAGGTGACAAATTAGTAAATGAAAGAGTTGTAGTAGAGCCTATAGATGTTAAAGTATACTCAATTCCACAAAGATACATAATACAAAAAATGTTAGAACATTTACATTTATTAGATGTAGTGTTTAAGTATACTGAAAAAATGAAATCCAGTAAATTAATTTATAACTTTTATATGGAAATAGGGCCAATAATAAAATAAAATTAATTAATACATATTTAGGTCATTATGATTTAAACAATGTATGATGTGTTTCTTGGGTAAAAATAAGAGAATTTTATACAATAGGTACCAAAAATATGCCCGTTATTATTAATATATGTGATGATAATGACTTTATGTTACATCTATTCGAATTAATTAAATGTATTTTTATTAGAGAAAATGAATCATTCATTATTTATACTTTGTTATTTAATTTACTATTCATTATGATGAATATTTTTGGAGCATTTAATGTTATGTTAACTTCTGAATTAAAATGTATAAAATTAAATGAACTAAATAATTGTTTTTCTGTTCATCACATAAGCATAATGGAACTATGTTTATAAGAATTTATTCATAAATTTAAAAAAATATTTAATACGTATAAATTATTATGTTTATGTGTATAATAGTCTCAGAAATTACCTACTCGTACATTTCACTAAATACTATATATCTAATAATAATACAGTAGGCAGTATTTATTGTATTAGCCATTAGGTATACTATTATATAATATATTTATATAATATTTATAGTAATTGTATTATCTCTTGGATTCATATTATATAATTACAAATTATTATTATAACTTAATTTGAATTTGTACCTAATTAATAACATTCTCTATTGTTTTGTATATCTAGTTTGCATTATTTATTATATAATATAATAAAATGTTGTTGTTGAGCATAATTACCTACACTATTATCTTTTAAATTGTACGAGTATGAAAAAAATATGAACAATAAATAATCAAATTTTATTTGAATATATTCAAATCAAAATTGAAAATTGACTGACTATCCTATAAAAATAAACTGTATTATATTATCAAATACATACAAATTGCAATACTTCAATTTATAGCTATGCTGATTATTACTATAGGTGTAGGCCAATGAATGGAGTAGGCCGGTAAATTAATAGTTATAGTAAACAAGTTATTTATTGTAGTAAATTTCACTTAGGCTGATAGAGGTGACCACTATAAGCTTTTTTTATATTTCTATAAATATTGTTCAAATAACTAAATTAAAAAGTACATAATATTACTGTAAAGACTGTGAGATAACTAAATTTAAACATAATGGATGTATTAGATTTGAATCCAATGATAGATACCATTTTACACCGACACCGATGCGTATACGGTATACCACTTAATATGGAGTTTTATTATTATACTTCACAGATTTCTTGCTGTATCGTACATCGAGTGTCGACGGACGATTTCTACCACCGGATCACGCGTGTTACACATTCGTTAGCTCGACGATCACAAACGGTGTTTGGCGATTTCAAATATGATGAACTAGTTCGACGCACACATGGACAAGCCGAGAGCGTCGTCTGGTACGCGACAAGTCATTGGCCATTGCGTAGGTACCTACAATCTACATCCATCGAAAGCAGCGGCAGCAGCAACATTGACGTCGACGTCACCGACACCGCCATCACTCGCACAAGCCACAAAGGCCATTTAAACATAAAATGAAAACGGTCTAAACATTGAGATTTACTTGATTATTGAAGACGTCGCACCCGCATGTGTTGTCTCCGTCTTACACACGTATGATACAGACAAAACGTGTTTACGCAGTCTGAACTATCATTCGCTCTATATAGTTAGCTCCTTCAATAATTTACTTAGAAAGAATGTAATTAATTCTGTTGAAAGGAGAGATATTAAACTATGCCTCCTCGAAGAGATTTTTTTGATCGATTTAATATATCGACTAATATTCAATCTTAAAAATTTCAGTTTTTTTTAGTTTTTCCCTTCACGTAAAAAATAAAACCAAAACATTTTTTTTAAAAAAAACTCATCTAGGAAACATAGTATAAGGCATTATCTTTCTATTGGAGTTAAAACCCTGTTTCTACGGTATTTGTGCATTGTGTTGTGTGCATAAACCAGAACATATTAAACGGATGTCGTATATACCTACTTGCATATTATGTTGTCTCCGTGTCTAATCAACAAAGAAAATGGGATAAAATGTACGCAAATTTTACTCATTGACCCCATACACCCTAATTCTATTAGTTTCTAAATAGTAACTAACTATCAAAGCATAATATTATATATATATATATGATATAGATATCAAAAATTATTATTATTATCAAATGTTACATACGTATCGCCGTATCGACAGCTCGTCAAATTATAACTGATTTTATATTTACAAACGCCATATTGAATTAGGTATTCTATATTTATAACTTATTATAATACCAGTACCTATTTGTCTAGTAATATAATATTGAAAATAATTACGTGTATAATATGATTGTTTTATAGTTTCATATATATTACACCATATTTTGTCCATATCATAATATCATATATTTTTGACTAAAAATAATACTTAATAAAATCGATAATTTTAGTTGTTTATAAATTACTTAAAAATTCCAAAATATTTTGAAAATTTAACTGTACATAGATTACACTAAAATAAACATAAGGTGAAAATTTCAAGTATTACCCGTGAGTTACTACTTTATAAAAAAATCAATTTTTTTAAAACTTGGAATATTCTCACTTTTTACCTCTATAAATTATAATGCACCAAGGATATTCACTTTGCTATCGGAAACCACCCTTGAAGTTTGAAGTTGAAACATTATTTCCACACGTTATGTTGTACACAGACACAAAAAAAAAATACATAATTGTAAAATCAATACATTCATTACTTCGTCCAGAATCTAAAATTTTTACAGTTTTTAAATTTGAATATATTATAATAATAGGGCTAATATTTTCGAAATAATGTGCAGTCTTTCCATTGGTTGTATGATCCATTCTATGAAGCTTGTAGATTACATTGAAAAAAGAAAATTTACAAAGATTTCTTTAAAAAATATTTTATGTTGCATAAATATTAAATAAAATGTTATTTTTATTTCAAATAGTCTTAACTCTTAAACTTATAAGAATATCAATTAACGTTGTATAATATTATTATTATTATGCAGTTCGTCAAACGAAAATAATACATTGATACAATAATTGTTTTAAATAAAAATTTATTTCATCAATTTCTGGAATTACATTCATTATTATTATTATTTAATACTGAGACGTAAGTAAAACAATTTTATTAACATTTTTATAAAATGTAGATACATAATATTTTTTCCAAAAAATATTATCTGTTTAAATAATATATTACTACATTTACAAAGAAAATATATTAAATAGAATGTTTTTATATCAAATTCATTTTTACTAAGAATATTATAAATAACATAATATTATTATTATTATACAACTCGTTAAATGTGTATTATATATCAATATTTTTCTTCGTAAAATGTTTTCACGTTTATTTTTTTTTTAATTATTATAAGTTTACTAATATAGTATAATATATTATATAGATATAGATAATATATTATATACTATTTATATAACCGCATTTCATATAATTTTTTTTTTTTATAGTTATTAAAATACATTAGAAAATAGAAAACAAAATTAAAAGCAATAAATTACCTACATAAATATTAAATATTAAAAAGATAAAGACAAATTATTTGAAATGTATAACGAATTTGTTTTTATCTTTCCCTTTAAAAAAATAACGTTAATGGCGCTCTATCCACAAATTGTATTCGATCACCTCTTTTGAGATGACATTCATCAATTTAAGGAGAAATACGTTATTATTCCACATAGCACTGGGTCCGCCAATCCAAACGCAGTATCTATTTCTTTCATGGTTTTAATCAGATACCCGACGTCAATGACTAGATACCCAAATGATAAGTTCCTGATTTTGGACTGAATCCTTGGGTTGTTTGATAAATGTATTTTTCTTTAACTGTAAAATATAAATAAATCATCTACTCACTAATAATCCATTATATTATAAAAGCCGTTTAGGTATTATTAGGTAACACACACACACACACACACACACACACACACACACACACACATGATACACAGCACATACAATTTTTATATGTAAAATAAATTTTTTAAAAAACTCACGTTTCATAAAAATTAGATGGATACCTCGTTGTTGTCATTGTTGTTGGCCTCGTTGTTGATATCTTATGATGATTCTAACAATTTGGATCTAAATAATAAATATTATAGACTTAAATAATAATATAATATAATATATATTTGAATACTAAATTTTGGTTCTTGAAATTTTATTTTTAATTTTAAAATATTATTATTTCATACAAAAAAATTACAAGGTAAAAACTGTATAAGTTGACTAAGCCATCGTTCTATGAGTATATAGTATAATAATTGTTTATTTTTTTGCAACCAAACAAAATATGAACACATCAAAAACAAATTAATATAACATGATTGTACATCTATAAGCATTATCTGTAATGGCGATGTTGAGTTCACAAAAAAAGATTTTAAAATTTAAAACATTAAGAATAGTCATCAGGTATATAGTAAGTTATTTTCTACATATTAATTATTATACAGTACCTACCTATATAATTCTATAAACTAATTATTTACAGAATAAAATTAATATAGGTATATAATAAATGTGTAGGCACATTATTGATGACAAATTACATAGTTCATAATAATTTAAAAAATTAAACCAAAAACTTAAGATATTAATACTTAGTTGAATACAAATTTCAATTCCTATAGGTAACTAAAGGATTTAATTTTCCAAAAGTAGAATTACATTTATACATGGTACTAAATTGGTATTGTTACTATGTCTTGTCGTATAACTATGGGAACACGGATTAAGCATGTGTTTAAAACAAAAGAGAAGAAGTAGAAAGCTCAAGGCGTTTTTAAAATGTTTGATTTAGTTTTTGAACATTGAGAGTAGGTACTAATATATAATATATAATATAATAATTATAATATATCATATATGTTATGATAATAATATTATCAGAGAAAGATTTGCGTAGAATATAGGTAGGTAATTAATTTGTTTAATAGTTTTTTTTTTTTAAATCTGTATGTGATTATTGCAGATACAGTGCCAGAATTCAATTCCAAACATTAATGTTGACTGTACAATTAATGATAATACATAAACTATGCGTTTCAATTGAATATTACAAATATACCTTATATCCTTGAAAATATAAAAGAATTTTCCAATTACTTTGGTCAAATAATTAACATTAATATACCATTTTAATTTATCATCATAATATAATCCGAGATATTTGATACTATTTACTTTTTCAAAAACAAAAACAATTAGAGCTACAGTTTCTACTATTGCGAGTTAATGAAAATACATAATATAATATGTTATCTGCAGTATTATTAAATCTATTATTTTATATATTAATAATTATTGTAAGGTAGGGTTATAAAATTAAATAAACTTACTTTTTAAATGTAACTGCGAAGTGTAAATATATTATTATTTATTGTTATAATATTATATTAATGTCACTGATCGATTAAAATATTAAAGTACTGGACTTGTGTGATTGCTGGAGACAACTGAAAATCGATCCACTTGACGTGGTGTATTATATATTATTAGCTAAGTCAACATTTTTTCCCACTATTCAGCAAACACCACATAATATTAGTGGCCCGCGACAATTACTATTTATTACTGCATGAATATATTTCACAATAAGTATTATTATTATTGTCGTTGTTTATATTGAAAAAAATATTATGTATTAATGTATTATTGATAATGTCCGTGAGATTCGTTTATGTATCCTACATTCCTTATGCACTTACACAGTCTCTAATACTAAATGCAATTCATCTCTCATAGTGTGGGAATAATAATAATAGGTATACGTAATCTCAAGTAAAATATTGTAATAACGTAAAAATAAAACAAATTTTATAAAAATAAAATAATGTAAAAATAAGAATATGATATATAGTAAATGATATAAATAGGGCATGTATTAAGTACTTTAGATAAATGAGACGCTAGGCAAACATTCAAGTCTCGAATGAATGCCGGATTTATTACAGATTAGGTATTTAAACTTGCGTTATTGTTATTTTCCTCCTGATCGTAGGAGGGCTCTCGAGGTCGTCGTAATTCGAGAATGATCAAGTACACCGTAGTAATAAAATATTAATAATTAAATTATAAAAATTAATATAAGTATGTATAAATATGAGGCGCGTACAACTTACCTTATTCGCAGCTGTGTTTGATTACGCAGATTATGACTCGATAAGATTAAGAAAGGTTTTTGGCACTCAAATTCAAATAAATCAACACTGGTCATATTTTCGTTTAAAAATAAAAGGCTCACAGGATCCGGTGTGTAGGAGTTCTCGCTGGTGCTCGTGTACAGATGAGAGAAAACGAGTTAGTCGAGCCGGCCAGAGTCGCAGGCTCTCCGCGTTTCAAAGAAATCGTCTTTATCGCCGACGACAGAGACCCTTACTGGACCATCCATTGTCTTCGGCGGCACACGAAATAGATCACATGTGTTGCGCCGCACTGTTACAACCGCGTATAATACCCTACGTGACCAAATAATGTAAACCGTTCCTTTCATCAGTGATTTAAGATGTTTGGGTTATAAGGATTATCTGCTTGCGACAACTCGACCGTTATTTATTTTATTGAATAAATAAGTGATTTACAATTATGATATGTGAGCATTTCATTACAATATACATTAACTGCTCATTGTATAATGTACTACTATTTATATATATGTAAACATTCACGTTTTCTAAAATAATAACGCTGTGAGAAAATAATATAATATGCAAGTGTCTTATTCTGAAATACAATATTATTTTACAAAAAAATTAAGCATGATATATATTTATATATACCTATACAAAATTAAATACTATATAATATAATATTATTTTATGCATTATTTATAAACCACCTCTGTAATGCGAAAACTCTATTATAAGAACATTGTGCAGAGCGATTTGAATCCATATGGTATAATATACAACACGGAACTAACAGTTTGTCATTTTTTATACGATTAACATTATTCAATTATTGCTATTATTATTATTAAGTATTAACATAGTCCGATTGTCTGTAAAGTTGTTTGAATCGCGGGCATCCTAAATTTGCTCGATGACATTGACTTTAGGAATGAAATCTTGAATAATCTGCCGTTTTTCTTCGCTTTTTACGTAAATACATTAAAAATGTAGTGATTTTAAAATCCTATCGATTTTAGATGTATATTATTATATTATTATGGATTTGTTGTCATCACTATACGTATACTATAGTCTTCGTGTTAACTGTTAAGAAAAGTCAAGAAATTATTTTGTCACGACTTTGTCGTCTCTGCGGTAGAATTTTTCATAACACAGGCATATAAATTGTATTAATTTATTAGCTTTACGTTTTTAAAAGTCATGTTTTATTGCATTCATATAACATTATAATAGTAATGTAATGGTACCTACCTACGCGTAAAACTAGTTACGAGTTAATAGTAATAGTGACGCTTGTCACTCTACCTATACCTACAATAATTAATATTGCTTGTTTATTTTTTTTATTTTTATTTTTTGTTTTGGTTATAAAAGAAAGAACGCTAACAAATCTATATAATTATTCAATTGTTTTACAACGAAATAAACCAATTATATCAGAGCAACACATTTCCTTAACACTCACATTTAATTGTTTTATCGTCATAATAGCACATAATTATTATTTCTCGTCAAGTCGGAGTACATATTAAAAAAAAAGAAAAATGTGTACTTACTATTAGTACACACAATGAATCTTGTCGACACGGCACCTAAATATTATTATGATTTAGATGTTTGTTTCAGTGGCTAATTAATAAAGTATTATTATTTTTATTTTTACTACCAGGTCGATGATACTATAATTTATAGTTAAATTATAAAATCGGAATAACGCAAACGGTGCTGATGCTATAAAAAATGAATGTGTGTTCAACGATTTCCAATTGCAATTTTATTGAGTATCAAATATGTAAAGCAATGAATTTTTTATTTAAATTTTGTATAGTTTTATTTTTATTTAAATTTCAATTCAGTGGATGTTTTTTAGTAGAGATAGTAACTATCGTTGTGGCCGTCATTAACTCGGACACGTATTTCTTGTAAATGTTCTTCGGGATGTTTATTGAGTTGGCAATGCTTAATTAATTTTTTTTATTATTACTGCAGTTCTTGTATGATGCGAGCGCGGTCGTAAAATTTCAAAGTGAATCATTTAGTTAAGTGGTTTTTTTTTTTAAATTAGAGCTGTATCAATTTTTTTCGGTGTTCATGAGATATTCTAATATTCTTGTTTTTAGTGTACAAGCTCGTAAAAGTTTCATATTATGATTCTAAGTGACCGATTCTTGTTTTCTTATTTTGCTTTTTGATTTTTGGCTAGTTATTACATTAGACAGTAATGATATGTTTTTTTTATTATGTGTAAATTTGAGTCTATGAATTTCTTGTTTACGTTCAAAGACCATCTATACAAAAATATAAAAATAACTTTAAGTGACTTCTTATATGCACTGTATTATTTTGGTTTTTTCTTATGAACTTTTTCTTTTAAATAACTATTAATACGAGTAAGCAATGCATTCTTTTTAATTTTTTACATGTGTCCTTCATTAAATTTTATGTATTTTTCTTTTGATTTCTTAGACTTAACACTTAAAGCAACATAGTGAAATATGTTTTTACCACATTTTATACACTGATTAGGTATTTTAAAAACTATAGTTTTGAGAATGTCCTATATCTTAGCATCATAACACTTCTTTTTTAATTAAAAGTTTCACTTTTCTTTTTCATAACAATATTTTAAGATCATAAATTTCTCTGTTGTTTGCTTATGGTTCCAAATCCACGAATAATAATGGTAGCTTCACGACAGCCTGATCACTACTCTTATTAATAGGGTCGATTTTTTTAAAATTAAAATGCTTTTGGAACTTTTAAAAGTACAAACAGCTTATCAATATTTGTCTTTTGTTATTGAATTATAATACTAAATTAGATGATACAAAATGTGTTAATAATTATACTTTATTGTAATAATCAAACAAATAAGAAAATAGTGTAGTATATATTAATCATATTTCAACGAATCCATAATTTTTATATCTTATTATATAATACATTTCAAATGTATTAAATTGCCAATTATGCTAATAAAAAAAAAAAAAAAATAAAACATTTAAAATTTAACAAAAATAATTTGCATGTGGTCAATAAATAAAAATAATAAACGGATTTCAATGAACTTACATATTTTTATTGAATTCACAATGCAAAAATGTATTTTCCTACATAACTTATACTTACTTATTATTTTAAATTATTATACCTTAACAACGACTTCTGTTTAATTTTTGAAGAATACTTGTCTTGTCTCATCACTACACTATCTTGAACAGTTGATTCTGTGTTGGCTTTATTTTAAATTGTTTAACACACAGATCTCAAAAAGTAAAGTAAAGACTATATTATGAAGGGTACTTTCAAACTTCCTAACTGTGTGATTTAAAGGAACTTTTCGTGACATTGGGAAAAAGTGTAAAAAACCAATTCTATTTGAAGATCTGTCTATCTTGATTCATTTGTCTGAGATGTTAGGAGTATCATATGTATAGTCACAAATGGATATATGTATGTCATAGTATAAAAAAATGTAAAAAAGTAGTAAGAGTTTATATAGAAAATAGATTTTGTATTTTGAATCTAATAAAAAGTTAATTGAAATCTATCAAGTATTTTTTGAGTTGTTTGTGCTACCAACTTTTTTTATTGACTCTTGTACACTTAGCTGGGTCCTATAAGCGTGTTTACGGGGTAGTCAGAATAGGAATTATTGATTATTCCAGGAAATTTTTTTTTAGCGTACAAGATTATAAATATCTTTATGTTTTAGTCTTAAAATAAATTATATTATAAAAAAATTAAAATTACATAAGTTATATAAGAGTAAAAACAAGTGTAGGTATACTAAATTAAACGTTAACGATTAATTCGGAAAATAAAACGTATACCACTTATAAATTATTATAATATAGTAAGTATTACACTCTTGATGTAATATATATATTATATACCTTATGTATGAATGGAAATAATATTATGGCTAATAATTATTATTTTCATGTAGTTGCAGGTACCTAGTATATTATTATTGTTTCATTTCGTGTGTAATAAATTACGTTGAATATCTCACGTAGTTAATAATACGACGTGTGTGCGTTTATACTGTTTATAGTGAAAGCAGTTAGTGGTTAAAAAAAAAATATATTACTCCTCCCGAAAGTTGTTGGAACATAACTTTAATATAAATATGAATAGTTAATACTTAATAGTTATTTATGACTACTCAGCCAATAAGGTATGAACTTTGTGCACGCTTAGCAGGCCTAGCTGCAGTATTCGGCTTCTAGTAAGATCCGTTGGTGTTATTATCACGTCACCATTCTACAGCGATTCCTTCCACTCAATATTATACGCATACACTACACGAAAGGGTGTAATAATAAAGTTGTAATAAACAAAAATTAATTATTCAATAATCAGTTAATGTCAGGTCAGTGTTAGTGTATATTATTATGTTTTATTATGAACCTTATTTATATAGGTAATAATATGAGATATTATTACATAGATGATTATAATTCTCACTGTCAAGTACGTGGTGAATAATTTGTTCGATTCATTTGTAACATTATATATTTATTTATAAATAAAAACTTAATATAATGTAAAAAAAAAAAATGAGAAATGAAATCGTTTAAACGTTATTTTTTTTATACAAATATTTTCATGGATATAAATAAACTCAAACAAACATTTTACTCGAGAAAAATAAGTTTTAAAAGTTCTTAATTTTAAACAAAAGCTCTATAAACAGCAATAATAAATTGAAAATAAAACAATGTAAACAAGAATTTCAACTAATATTGATAATTTTCAAACAAGCTAATAGCTATTGGATCAAGAACTGAGAATGGTTTTAATAATATATTTGGTGATTTTGTAATATTAATATAAATGAGTTTATTTTTTTTTGTAATCCTAATTTTTAGTTGAAGGATTTTGATTACTATTTAAAAGTATCTTTTAAGATTTAAACATTAACTATATATTTTGAATGATAAAATATAAACTTTACGTTCGATAATGCAGTGAGTGCAAATGATATAGTGAGGTTTAAAGTAAATATAAAAATTGTAAAATGAAAAGTAAGTCTTACCTACATGATTAGTTTTAAAAAATAATAAATAGAAAACAATAAAAACCTTTAAATTATTCATCACACAAGTATTATAATAGTATGCTAATATTTTACAACATTACGGTGGTCGACGGTAAAACCAAAATGCAAAAGTTTAAGTTTTATAGCGATTTACCCAAGCATGCAAAAGATTAAAGCTTTATTGTTTTTCTTTTTTAAAATTTTAATTCGAAAACATAACATTGTCCCGTGGTATCTTATCACTAGACTTTTTAGCGGTACACTTTTTAATTTTTTAAATTCATGATTTAGTATTTTCACTGGTAGCATATTATTATTAATTATATATATTAATCATAATAGAAAAGACTCGACATCGTTGATATCGAAATTACTTTAACCATACTCAATATTACATATTATTATTATTGTTTTGATTATAAATTATTACGTCGTCGGCAACAGACTTCAATGATTTCGACAATGTTATTACTGTTATTAGGTATCACGATCTTGGTGCAACATTAATTTGTGAAAGTCCTGTGTGATATTAAAAACGAAAAAGGAACCATTAAAACAAAAAATAAAAAAAATATGAACACATTATTATAATTTACTCGTATCTACATATTATTTAAGTGCGTGTAATATCACAAGGGTGGGATTGTGAGAGTCTTCTTTGTCTTCAGCACTGTCCAAGGTTCTCTCGATTGGAACAATTTCAAACAAATATAACTGATTATTATTATACTGTACCGAATTTAGTTGTACGATGTCCCTTACACACATCGTTGGTAAGATGTTAGGATAACACTACGTATCACCGTCGTCGTGCAGTGTTATTATTAATAATTTTTTTGGAATAAGGATTTCATGATAATAAGACGTAATAATACATATAAGTAATAAAAAGTAATAACATTTACACTGAGCAAGATGTTCAATAGGGGGATAATAATCGTTTTCGTGCCCACTACATACGGCTGAAATTATTGGGTGTGCTTTCGCCTAATTAATTATAAGCAGTATTATAGGAAAACTTTGATTGCGATTACTTAAATTAAATAACCTAAAAATACCAGATTGTACCAAGCAACTAACATTGAAAATCAATACACATTTTACAAACAACAAGAATATACTAAATTTCTATATTTGTCGTAAGACATGCGAACTTTACAGAAAATGATATTATTTTACTTATAAAAAGTGCTAATAATAATTCCAAAGATTTTCCAATTGTCGGTGGGATTAAATTTAGACTAGTCTATGAAATTAAATGTGGTAGAACACAAAAACAATAAGACAATGATAAATTAAAAATGGAAATTCAACTGTAAGTAGCAATTTAATTCATAATCATAATACTTACCGATAAAAAAAACATAAATCGTCAACTTACCTATTCGAAATGCGTGTAAAAAAGAGACAAAAATATTACTGATCATTCCATTAAAATTATATGGTATATACGTATAAAATTACAAAGAATAATTTTGACCTATTAGTTTACAGGGACGTTAAATTAAATTGTAATAATTATCCTATTAGCTATAAAAATTGAACAGCTTAAACATTTTAACTAGGTACAAATTCATACACAAAAAAATAAAAATAAAATAATAAATGCTGTACATTGTTTTTTATAATTCTCAAATTTCTTTGAAAACGTGTGTTTGAAAATATTAAAATTTATTGTATTCTTATGAACTGTAAAAAAATAGTAAACATAATTATATAATAAATTCCTAAAAATTGCAAAAACATAATATAAAAGGTTTGATATACGCAAGTAGTATGCATTTGTATGTACACAGCACTTTTAGACAGAGAGATTTTAAAAGTTTAAGCGGTAATATCCACCTCAAACTCATTTTTCTGCGTGTAACACGAGAGTAACGACGGTTTTCTTAAATACGTTTTCACGATTACACAATCAACTTTTCACAAAATTATCTTCAGCACGATATCATGTATGTGGGTTACATTTAAAATTTATTTTTAAGTTAAGATCCAGTTAGTTTAATTAGTAATAAATCATCGTTTGACCAAGTTCTATAATTATTTTACACATTTTTTTTCTGTAACTAATTTCATGAATTAATTATTATAAGTAATTATTTTCAATTTACAAAAATTTAGCAATAATTTTTGCTCATTAGTTTTATCATTAGTACAAAATAATGCAAATCACGCATATTCACTATCCAGAGTATATACTAAATTTTCATCAAGATACAAAACATAAAACTTATTTCCGTTAACTTAATCTCAAGATAAATACTCATTAGCTGAAAGCGGTTTTATATATCTGAGGAAAAAATATATCGTTGAATGTTTTTGCTGTGGACTTATCTTACATAATTGGGAAAAATATGATATTCTATGGATCGAACGACGAGCACTTGAGATGGAATTCGATGTGTATATATGTATTATTATCAAAAGGAAATCAGTTGTATGTTCTATAATATATGTTTCTATATATGTAACCAATATGTTATGGTTTTTAAAATTTTAGGTTCAATGATTTATGTAAATAATACTATTACTAACCTACTATAACCTTACTATAATAGCTTAATAACTTTTTACATTCAATCTAACTAGACTATACTCGATATTATATGCTCTTCTAATTTTCTATCAAATGTTCTAACTATAGTTACAGATACTTCGAAACACATTGATTTAGCTACAGCTCTATTGGTAGAAATGTTCAAAATTCAAAATTGAAGCATTAGACTCTTTTATTGGTGTAACTGCAGCTTGTTCATTTGTATTTATTGATTTTTACGACCATATACTGTGAAAGATGTACCTTGACTATAGAAGTAAGAAAACTTGTGTAAATATAGTTTAGAATTAAATCAAAATAAAATGAAGAAACAGAAACAGATTTTAATACATTTTTTTCATTTAATTAAATTGTGTTCTTTTATAACTTAGAAATTATTTGAAGAAAAAAAAAATAGTGAAAATAATTTTAGAAAAAAGCTTGTGTAGAAATATTATGACTTTGTGATATACAGATAAATAAATGAGCGTGAGTTGGTTATTTCTACTTTAATTTTTACTATATACCTGCTGAAAAGTCCCATGAACATACAAATACATAATACTACTTAAGCAGCATGTTCGATTTTTGAATAAGTGAATTATTGTAGAAATGAACTTATTTTATTAAAATTATTAATTATTTACTACATACAATGTTTTTGTACATGAACTGTACACAACGGATTTTAGTAAAGTTATAACTTTTTACTATCGAATAATACGATTAAATATTAGTCCAGTTTTAATTTAATTTTGTATTTATAAAAACATACATTGGAATTGAAGGATTAAAAATAAGTAATGTACACTGATATTTAAAAATTTTTATAACGCTATAACATATTCTATTTATAGCATTTATATAATGCGAAATAAGTATGTATAATGTATAAATATTTTTTACCACAATAAGCCAAGGCGCCATATAACATTTCTATTATATTCATATTTTACACGATATTTATCTTTATTTATAAATTATATGTATAATAAAATATAAATATATTTTATTTTTACAAACATGTACCTATAGTCATTGAGGTACTAATAAGGGTTGATATCTAAAAAGTCCTCAGATATGTATTGATGTATGTTTGTAAGTAATTTAAGTATAATATTATTTATTTATGAAAATCGAATATCCATTTTGGTTATTCATTAATCATTATTCATTATGTGCTTTATATTTAAGGAGCTGTTTAATTTTACAGCTATACATGATGATTCCAAAACGGCACAACGAGAGTTTACTAAGAACTTATAAATTTTTCTTGACTTATTATTCTTTGCTCGTTCTTTCGAACTGTTGTTATGGTTTAAATCCACTGCGACGGTAAGTAGGTAGGTACAATACGGTGTGTTTAATTTTGTATTTATGTCTATTGTATTATATATTATATTTCGATGAGAATTACACAAAATCTAAACTCAACAATTTATTTATAAACCGGCAATGGCTCTGAAAGATATTTTAACAAACACAATGATAGGATATACATTAGCAATTAGCACACTGTCGTTTTCGACTTACTGTCTGGTGACTATATTAGTATATATTATAGGTACACTTAAAAATCGCTATGCTATACCACAGAACGTAGTTTTCTTATTAGAGTTTTCATTTATTTGTTTATTTTTTGTCGACACGTATAATAATCTAAAATGTTTCATATGAATCATACAATTTATACATCCATACTGTTTATTATTTTCTTCGCCCAAAAATATAGTCCTCTTTCGCTAATTCGTTTTGATTTACGTGTACATACTCTACGTCGTCGGTCTAACCTTTATTTCCGTTCTTCCCCAAAATAATAAAAATAAATGTAAACGAACAAAAAACAAACTAACGATACGTATCAAGTTTACCAGCACACACTAATGAAATAAAACGTAAAATATTACCGTTACGCGATAGAGAAAATCACCATAATATTATCCAGGACTTAGAATGGCCGTGTAACACAATGGTGTTTGAGTTTTTTTTACCCGACACTAGAATAGTTGGTTCAATTGAATTTAATAAATTTGCCTAATTTGAAATAATAAGTTTGTCTTACAATAATTTTAAAAGTACTTGAACGCTTGCCAATCAAAAAAAAAATATCCTTACGTTTTTACGAAATCCAAAATTCACTCGTAAAATAACGATTTACTATCAAATAATTTTAGATTTTTGTTACGGTTAAAAATTATCATTGTCGGGCCACCGAATAAAATCTAGTCTGGGTGGCGACCAAAATTCATCTGTTCTTGCGCATCCCCACCTCAAAACCCTCCAAAACACTAGCCGCCGTCGTCGCCAGTATCGCTGCTTTGCTTCCTTCCACAAACGCCGCCACCGACCAAAAACCGGTGTAACAGGTTGATAGGTGTGACAGTGTTCGTATACAGCGTGTACTTCTAGTGTCTCTGCATTTTACGTTCCTGAATACATACACAACATTTTTGTTTTTTTTTGCGCACACAGTTTTTTGTACTGTTTTTGCACACCGTTGTTTTTTATTTTTTTTTTTATAAAAATACAACATGGATGTCGTAGATCCTATTATTGTCGTGGAGCCTATTATCAAAAAAAATCCAAAGGGAAAAGTAAGTGTTTGTATTACCATTTTTCTATTGCAAATTTTTAATTTTTAAATTGTTTTCCTTTAGCCTATTGGCATTGATAAAAAAAAACAGATTATATATCTGTACGAAGATTTACTTCAAAAACAAAATGAAAATCCAGACAGCCCCCGATTGACTTACAGACAAAGGCTCTTCAAATTATCAATATTATTAGGTATTGGACAAGTTACAATACAACGAACGTTGTCTGAGTATAGAAATTATGGTACAGTTTCACAGCCTAAGAAGACAAAAAATAAACCGAAAAAAGTTACAGTTTCACAGCCTAACAAGACAAAAAATAGACCGAAAATAGTTACAGTTTTACAGCCTAACAGGATAAAAAATAGACCGAAAATAGTTAACAAAATCGACGAGTTTGGTAAAAATGCTATTAGGCTCAAAATACATGATTTTTGGAGGAACCGAGAAGTACCAATAATTTCAAAAATTTTAATTGCCATTAACGAGGATCCAATGTTGCCAAATCTTAATCAGAGGTCACTTGTAAAAGTGCTAAAAAATTTGAAATTTGAATGTTTGAAAATGAGAAAGACCCGCAAAAATGTACCTCTCGAAAAAGAAAATTTAATTACGTTGCGCCGAAATTACTTAGAAAAAATAAGGTTTCTCAGAGCAGAAAAACGACCAATATATTATTTGGATGAGACGTGGATTAACGTAGGCGAGACACAGAGCAGAACGTGGGTCAATGCAAGTGAAACGTGTGTCGATATGACGATGACGGCGGGATCAACACGCGAAGCATTTGTTCAAGACCAAACAACAGGACAAAAGGACAAATCATCAGGTGAAGCATTTATTGAAGGCAAAACAAAAGGACAAAAGGAACCCTCCGGAAAAGGTAAGCGTCTCATCGTTTTACACATCGGGTCGACAGATGGCTTTGTCCCGGGGGGCCTTTTATGTTTCGAATCGAAAACAAATTCAATAAACTATCATGACGATCTAAATAGTGATATATTTTATGATTGGTTTGAACGAATTTTGCCATTATTAAAAGAAAAAGCCGTCATTGTGATGGACAATGCTTCCTATCACTCGGTGAAGAAATTCCATATGCCAAACAAGTTTTGGAAAAAACAGAATATTATAGATTGGCTTGAGAGCAAAGGGGAGATCGTTAAACATCCGGTACTAAAAATTGATTTACTAAAAAAAGTGAGACAACTAAAACAATACGACGTATACGCGATAGACGAATATGCAAAAGACAATGAAAAACTCGTATTGCGAATTCCACCGTACCACTGTGGGCTAAATTCTATTGAGCTCGCGTGGGTCTCCGTTAAAAATTATGTCAAGACGCACAACACAACTTATGAATTAAAGGACGTAATTAAATTATTAAAAAAAGGGTTGGAAAATGTAACACCAGAAATGTGGACTAATTTTGAGGAGCATGTGATAGAAGAGGAAGAAAAGTTATGGAATATTGAGGGTATAATAGAAGAAATATTGGACGGAGAACTCGAAGAAAGAAATACAAGTTCTTCAGATTCCGATTAATTTTTTGTATTTTTTTTGTAATTTTATTTTATTTATATTTTTTTTTTACCAAATGGTTATTTAAATGTGTATTATATAATGTACAATTACTTATTTTGGTTAAAATAAATAAATAATTGTATAAATAAAATATTTATGTTACATACATATCATTTGTGTACACAATAGATATGCCTGACACCGGGTGTTATTTTTCCATGGTATGTTACTTGAGCCGGTGTATACAACCACCGTTTGCTGCTCGGCGGCGGTGGCCGTAGAATTAGCCACCGTTCGCTACGAACTGAGTGGGGTGTCAGAGTGGGGCGCCGATCAAGGTAGTACGTTGTACACTGCAAATGCGCTCAAGTTCATGTGGATTGAACAATCATTTTAACTTTGCGCCTTATCAATTCACACACCGCTCACTATCATAGCTAGTAAAGACCGCACCACCCACCCGCAATCACCGAAAATGTTGGTTTACGCAGACACACGTAAGGTGTATATAGTGTATATAGCAAGGGTGGCCAGCGAGAAGAGACTCGCGAGCCACCAAATGTATTAATAAATATGGAAGAGCCAAAATAAATGTAAAAAAAAAAAAAATAAATAAAAAGATAATATTATTATATAATACATAAATTCATATTAAAAAAATTGTTTATAAAAATGTTAGGTACGATAAGATGCGAGCCGCAAAAGTATATGTGGCGAACCGCATGCCGCTCGCGAGACGCGGTTTGGCCACCCCTGGTATATAGTGTAAATAAGGACCTTTCAATTGTTAGTCCATGTAAGAGTGTAGTGTCAGTTGTATGAAATAACCGGTTTTGGACTCCCCCGCTTCAGTCTCCTCTAGTCCATTGACGATCGCGATGTACGGCTACCCAGCCTGTAGTATGCCTCCCGAATACTCCCTTCACCCCCTCGCCATTGCACGTCAGGAGCGCGTTACTTCTTGTTCCTAACCCCTCCCCCACCATCCGATATTCATTCGAATGATCGGATTGAAACGTTCTCTCTTTATGGGGTGTACGTTTCGTAAGTCTTTTGTGCTAGTGATGGTGATGGTGGAGAAAATGATCCTCTAGGACCGTGAATAATAGCTCCATTTCGAAACAATTTCAGACATTCTCCATTGTATACCTTTGTTATAGTAAGTGTTAAATCATAACACGGAAATAGAAAATATTAATAATAATAGTTACCGAAAACGCTATTATTTTGGACTTAAAAAATTTTTCTTCATACCCATTTGTCGTCCGTTTACGCACGCATCTCAGTGTTCAACGCGATCTATGGTGCCAACCACGGAGATTGTCTAAATCCTAAAACTCTGTGCACCTGAAATGTATAGATAATTTTGTTTTTTGTAAAAAAATGGTAATGTATATTGTATAGTACCTATATACAAAGTTGGATTTATGCAATTAATTAATTCCTCAAAGGTATCATCGTTTCCATTTTACCTATGACTGATTGCAATGATAAGTGTTGTGCCTGTCACGGGGCTGAAAAGCTGTATAAAGTAAGTATCATGTTTAGAACAATTATTTGTAAAAATAATAATAATAATGCGTTGTTTCTATTTTTCAAAAAAATACATAATTTTTAAAATTTTTGAATTTGAAATTAACGTGCGTATAATTTGGTCTAAAACAATAATTACCAGTGTAATTGGCCATTAACGTGATTATCCGGTTTATAACTATAATTACTTGTATGTTTGGTCAATAATGTTAATTTCCGTTTAACATCCGTAACACCGTAAAACATCTATTGATAAATACCTACTGTCGTTTTAAAAGTTTAATTATTAAAAATATATATGTGCGCGACTAAGCCATATTGCCAATCAAATAAGGTTCTTAGGTCTCTAATTAAGTACCAAACTCGATATAACTATAAAGAATTGCATTTTTAGAATTTTAAAACAATTTACAATTTATATCAAGATTGAAAAGAAATTTGAACGCTTTCAAAAAAAAAAAAATGTAAAAAGTATTTTCAATGTTTTTTAATTGCTTTAAGTGCAGTCGCTTAAAAACGTCGACAATGTCATATGCTTATAAGAAAAGAAATATTAAAAGATCCAAGATATTTTTAAAATTATATAATTTCTTGGAAACGTTAACATTATTAATATTTTATAAAAAATATAAATCTACAGTTATTCATATTCGACTACTTGAGTTACAAAACTTAAAAATAAAATTAATTTTGTCATAAACTAATAAATACTGTTTAATACTGCCATTTTTCGGGTATTGTTGTTAGTTTATTTTAATTAGTTGAAAAAATGTACATAGGAGTTTTATACACTTAAAAACAACTCAAAACGACGACTAGCTCTAATTTATTTACAGAGATCAACCTCAAATTTTAATATTGAAACATTTTTAATACTCCTAAATGGCTAAATGTGACTTCAGAAAATCAAATAAACACTCTTCCTTGTAAAACCAATGCATTCAAAACCCAGAATACAAAAATTAAATAGTAATTCAAAAATGTATTTTAAAGACACGTCAGTGATAGTATCAAAAAGCTATTACTAAAATAATTTAAATTAAATAAAGATAACATTTGTCATTACAATATGATAATAAACACAATAATACATACACATATGTCATAGGTATTGATATTTATTTTTACGATTATAGTTATAAAATTTAGTGGCAGCTTTGCCAGATCATCGGCGAGATTGCCGATTAGGCTCTACTCTAATAAAGCCTTTGAGTATAATGATTTTTTAAAAATAATTTTAATTTTTTCTTTTATTTAAAAGAATTTTAAAACAATTAAAAATTATTAAAAACCCGAGTAAATTAAACGAAAAATAATTACAAGACTATAAAAGTACCATATTATACTATACATATAGGTAGGTACATTTTGAAGAGATAAATGTTAAACATTAAGCTTAAATTTTTCAAAGCTTAAAATAAAATGCAATATAACATAACATAAAATATATATAGTATAATTCAGTGGAATGCACAAAACATCAATTGATACTATTCTTAGAATTCCTTTTAGTAATCTTATAAATATAATGATTGCACAAGCAGTGAGCGTATAGTGTTTGAATTCGAAATTTATGATGACCGATAAAAACAGTAATTTCGTGTAAAATCGCATGCAGGACGACTCGAATACTATTTACCTCTGACTCACTGCTATTTGCTTTTCGTTTTTATTAATAATATAATATTATAATATAATAAATTCATTATAACAAAAATAGGTATATATAGATATTTTGTATTTTATGTCATTATTAATCGTTATTGAAGTATTTACGTCAAGTCGTGTGTTCGCAATAGTCATTTACCGAACAGACACTATATATTATTATTATTAAGTGATCTGTGAACGATAATTTTGTCGCAGCCAGTCAGCTCTAATCTCATTATTTTATTAAAATTAATTTTATCATTCGGTATTTGTCGAGCACGAGTGGTCGGCAACCGATATACCTTATTATAATATACCTTTATATTTTTATTAGACATTTTAATCGATTTGGCTAATAATAATTGTAACAATATGGAAGGTCCCTTTTATTTATTTAGCCGGCCAAGTGATGTGTATCCAGGCCACCATTGTCATAATATACTGACATACTCATATAATAATATTATACTGTCGCATACGTACACTAAGCTAGATTTAAGGCTAAATCCGTGGATACTAATGTTAAGCCACGATTATTATTAGTATCTTAAAATTTAACACGGTTTCAATGGTATTTATAAGTATATAAATATATTATAACATTTATATCTATATTATTCTCTAAATATTTAAATAAAAATGTCCAACATGTTAAACATTAATACATAATACATATGTTTTATTTATACATAAATATATAGGTACCTATATATAAATAAAATTGTTTAACTTAAGGACAACATTCTATCTTTTTGTGAAAAAATATTGAGAACTTTATCACTATCAAATTTCTGTATGTAATATGAATATATTAGTAAATCTAGTCTGTTCCATTGTAGATCTTGTCCAAGTTTTAATTCGATGCAGTACCGAAAAACCTCTTTCACAAGAAGCTAATGATATAGGTAGGTAGGTAATACAATAGCAATTTTGATGAGAGTGTACAAATTTGGATAACCTAACTACGTACCTATATACAATAATTTTTAATATTTTAATTTTTAATTTTTATATAAATACGTCATATACATATAAGTGTATGAAATATAAATTATATGAATGCTAAAAAAAAAAACATATTCTAATTAAATTTTAAAATTATTGAGTTTTTAATAGTTTTTTATGGCACTAATAAATTGGGGGCCTTTGGAGGGACTAAGCCTCCTTAACCCCTTTTGCGCCTATGTACGTACAGTCGTTACCTATGGATACTTAAAAAATACAAACAATTCATAGCACGTTAAAAACCTTATATTATTTATAAGAACACATAAATGTCCCCTGACCGCGGTACAACACTTGTATACCTCGATTATGGAGAGTTTCCTCGCTATCTTACACGTTTTATTGTCTAGGCTCATTTACTTCGTTGACCCAAATTGTCAATGACTAATGTTTAAAATTAGGTGTGTACATATTTTATTGGCACGTAAAACAATACCCACCCAAATTTTAAATGTTGCAATATCATTTTGTACACGGTTTTAAATTATTTATACAACCCTATGACACACAATATATTATACGCTTAAACATTTATTTAATACACTGTGTCGATAAACCTTATATGGGATGACAACGTTTTTTATGTGACTTATAGAACGCACATATTATATACGTCGAAAGGTATTACTGCTGTTACAAGCAGTTTTCGCTAGAAAAAAAAATAATACGTTTTGCAAATAGAAGTTTCTTACTCGACTCGTCGCAATTCAAATAGTCCGTGGAAACAAATCCACTTTGTTTTTCCAGATGATATTTACCCGGAATTCGATCGCAATCAAGTGCACGTGCATTTAGTAAATTTTACACGATTACGCGTAAGTATGACGGAACAGATCCAGTGCAGCAAAGTGCAAAGTCGTATACCGTATGTTTTTTACCTCGAAATCACGCAGTTAGTATTGCCACGATTATAAAATTATTATAGAAATATAAAACGTATCTGATTAGTGTGATTATTATTGTGTGCGATTTGTGTAACCCATGTAGGTGGAACGAACGGTATTACACTACTACTGCTTCACGTGTAGGGGGCATGATATTAAATAAATAACCTCGATTTTGAGATAACTATTTGAGGCAGACTTAAAAAATTATCGGAATTTCTAACGCATTGTCGACGATTTATTACGGTTTTCATAAGCGTATTAAAACTATAACTGCAGCAATGCAAAGTAAAGAAAACTTTACAAAGTTAGGTATATACATTAACCGCTGCGTGCAATATTTTTTATAATTTTTATAATTTAGAGATATTTTATGAAAATCTAAAAAATTAAAAATCTAGCACATCATTAATATTGTTATATTACGTTATGTGTATCGTGTTTAAATATATTTTCCTATAACACTGTAGTGGATAAGATAAATTGGTTAAGATAAAAAAATAATAATATTTATAGTTATATATCGTAAACATTGTACTTCGTATTACATACTTTTTCAATATTTATGAGTATATTTAAAATAGTCTTGGTATTTCTTCAAATCTCTAGTTTCTCGAACGTATAATAATTTTTTTTATGTTAATTGTTAGGTACAAACTAAAGTTCATAAATTTATAGTTACAGAAATTGTGTCTATTAAAGTCAAGTGTCTATAGTAATAAACAAATAATTACCGATGACATTGTTGAGCTTTTCAACAAGAATGAGAATTACGATATTTTCGATGAAATTATTACTTATTTTTAAAAAAAAAAAAAAAACAATAATTATTATTATTAATTACAAGATATTATATAATGTAAATAATTTATTCAAAGAATAATATCGTTATTTATATTATATTATTCTAAACTTAATTAAAACTCATAAATATCTTTTTAAACCTCATTCCAACAGCTAGAAGCTATACGTGTCTATATAGTGTCATTCCCATAACATGATAATTATATTATAGAAAGTCATATTATTTTATGATACGGTTCGCAGTTGGTTTCAACATTTTGTTTAATGTTTAATAATTGATGAAATAATCATATTAATAAATTTAGAAAAATAATTTTCTGAAGAAAGCTCAGACCTTGCAAAATCGGTGAACTTTTTTAACTTGGATGAATATAATAGTTTGTGTTTTATAAACACTTATAAGGTATGCATTTGTTATAAAATAACTTACTTAACTGCCAACTGACTTTAAATAAATTATAACATGGTCACATCATTTGAAATATTATTATATTCATCTGTTTATTGTTTGATATATCAGGATATATTTTAAAAATATCAACACCTAGTTTATCAGCAGAATCGCTAGTGTTAAAGAAAGTCTACCAGCTAACTTTGAATTTGAAGACTTGAAAAATCAATGTAATCAAAATTTGTTTCAAATGTCTATAAATTAGTTCAAACGGGAATGACGATTTCTGCAATTTCTTCTTCAACTTGTGAACACTTCTTCTCAGCTATGGGTAGATTGGAAAAATTGGTTACTCACTAGTATGGGTCAAGAAAGATTTACCAAGCTATCTACTCTTAGCATTGAGAGAGATCTTACCAACAAAATAGATGGGGAAATTATATTGCAAAAATTTACATTTTACATTATCAAACAGAAAATTAAATCTTGTTTAACATTAGTGATTAGTGGTTACATATTATTATAATTTATTATATAAATAATTTTAAATGTTTATTTTTATTTTCCATTGTTTAATACAAAAATTTTAAGTAATTGCAATGGAGTTTATTATAGTATTAGGGGGGTATAGGGCAAACATCCTCCCTCGGATCTGTGTACCATTAATTATTTCAGCATCCCCTAAATGCACACTCAAATGTGTGTCTATGATATAGATAGGTAAACTACTTGCTTCGTATGATATCCTTTGGTGCATAAGTTACGTTAAGTTATTCAAAAAAATAAATACACTTTTCACGCCCTGTTCCTGCAAATTTATGTTTTTAGAAAATATATTATACGTCTTTTAGCTTCTCAAATTAAAAATAATAATCAACCTTCATTGAAAATGTACTATTATTAAGATTATAATTTATAATTTCGTCATCCCATAAGTATTAATATAATATGACGTTAATATAAATATAGGTATATGTACATGAAACATTATCGATATTTAGAAAAATTTTATTGACATTTTGAAAAACTTAATATCATTTTGTTCACTTATTACGATAGAAATCTGATTATCATAATATTATTATTGTTATTAAAAACGATTAGATAAACGTTGCGAATATATAATTATTGATAAATGTTTGTAATAAAGTTATTTATATTTTATTAAAACTTTAATAGGATAAAAGCACTTAAATTTATATCAAATCAGTAGAGATAACTTTCGGCCAAAATCATAAGACACGACTAACCCAAACATAAGTCGCTAACGGGGTTGGTTCGTTTCCATGATGATTTAACGTTATTTAAATTAATTTTTTTAGCGTATAAAAAAATGGATAATGAGCTTACCGCCAGTCGGTGGTATACTTGGTCGTTATTGCGTATTATGGAATATATGTTTAAATAACCTATTTATATTCGGGATTGGTATAGGAGGGAGGATCGTGGGTTTATTTAAGCCTGAGGCCTCACTCGTTTTTTAGGATCTTGTAAAATCATCCTTACTTCTAAATATATTTGTGGAGGTATGGTACATGACTATTAAATGTCCAAATTATTATTAACAAATTAATTATAATACAATAATAATAAATATTAATATTTAATTTAAAATTATAAAATACCTATTTTAAGAAAAATAATTACATAAAATATACGTTTTAGTTCATTCTTTTCTTAGAAACGTAAACCCTTATTCCAAATTACGAACATCTGCGTGTTAAATTCTTAAATAAATGAATATTAAAAGTGATAGTAGAGGTTATTTCAAAATGATTCATTATTATTATGTGCTTAATCCTTACAATCTTGTAGGTACATCCTCAAAAACACGTTAAAAAACAATTGCCATTTTCTTTGTTTTTTTTTCAATATTTTGAAAAATAATATTCATTTTTCTTCTTTTAAGTACAAAATAAAAACAATTTTTTCTATTCAAAATCTTTCCCAAAATTGAAACATTTTTTTCAACCACTAATCGTAACAAAATATAAAAACAAATTTTTTAAAACAATACATTCACAGAATCAAAAAACAATATTTATATTATATATTATTATTATACATTATATTTATTATACTCATAGTTTTTTTTTATTAATATTTAAATTTGAATTATGACATCAAAAATATAAGTAGTCTTTCTAAAAATTAAACAATAAAAAAACCAAGATGATAAAAATCAACCATAAAAATTCTGTTTTTATTATTATTATTTTTTTTTATGAATGTCGCGTTATGAAAATTCTATTATCTACTTCAAACCTTATTATGTACGTAAAACATATTTTTAGGTACAAAAATTGACTTCGAAAATGATCAAACAGAATATGGATCATTGTATGTGTTCTTCTACACTCGCACACATATATATATATATATTATTTTATTTATTTATATACAATGCGTATATTATACATGTAGTATGCCGCATAATGTGTATGTGCGCGTACATAGTGACACACCCCAAAACCACTTTCGGTGAGACAAAAATTAACATAGAAATTCATTAAAAAACACGCTGTATTATCGTGACATCGACGGCCGGTGCGTCGGTCGATTAATATAAACAGAGGCTGAAAAAATACGTTGCGTACAAATAATAATATTACAGTATAATATTGCGTTGTATACGTAGGTATTATATCATAATATAATATGAGATATGATGTGTGTATATTATTATATATATATATATATATATATAATATATATATATGTATATAGTTATTACATGTAGAGAGTGCTTGCCCTGTAGCGGGAGCCTAACGTATATTATTGTGTATATTATATTAATATGACTGTGTTGAGAGACACGAGAAATCGTGTCGTATATTTGTTCTAACCGCTCACAAGGGAATTGTTTCGTTTTTGTAGTGTGATAAAAACAACAAATAAATTATTAATAAAAAAAACTTTTTGATGGAAAACAAAATTTAAAACCGTTAGTATTTTGTGAGTGATATATTTATTGATAAAGCTAAATACCTACTTTTTTTTTTTTTACCAATTTTAGTTTTACTGCATATAGGTAGAGATTTCCATACAAGATATCTGTTTTGCTTTCTTTCTTTGCTTTATTTTTCGTAGAACAGTTGTACAATCTATAATTTCAATTTCATGTACCAACATTTTCTATCAACACTTTGATTTATAAGTATTAAATATTTAACAACAAATTGGACGAAATACTGTTGAGAAAGAAAATGCATGTCAACGTAAATTTATTTATGGTTCACTACTTTGTCATTCGTTAAACTCACATAAGACATTCTCAATTGTTTTTACGTTTAGTACGCTCAAATTTGTCTCTGCATATTGTAGTTTCAAATACGTTTTTTTAATATAACTTTATAAATGACCTATCTGAAGGTCGATTGAGTAGAATTTTTGAGTTAATAACATCATTGTTTATACTGTGAGAAGATTTAATTAAATTTTTTTCTTTTTACTGTCATTTTTTTATTAAATATCCATTTTATGAGTTTATAATTTATATATAATTATTTGAAATAAATACATTGAAAAAAAACCAAGGTTCTACTCTCAAAGGGGAATCACCAATATCTTTAAATGCATAACAGTATTATGTGTATTGTGTATATAGTCATAGCGTATGTGAGTATGTGATATGACACACTGATAAGTATGACCTAGTTTTTATTTGTCTATAGGTTTTGAAAACATTAAATTATTGATAATATTGTTAAACAATATAACTTAGGAGAGTATTACATTTTTATAATTTTAAAGTCGTCGTATTTTTCTTCGTCTGTTTATTGTTTGCTTTAAGTTTTATACTATTGTATACGGATGTTTGGTGAAATTATAAATTATGTTGTCGGAAATTGGACTAAAAGTCAGGACGACGTTATTTGTATTTGTCAAACTTCTAGTCCACAAACGATTCTATTGCAGTTCCAATGATTTTCAGACTTTAATTTTGTAATATAAATCCTGCAGGTTCGGAGGTATAGAAGTAATACCAAGTTATACAGTTGTTATTAATACTATGTACTACTATTATAATAATATACTATTTTATCACTCCATTAATTAAAAAATATTTAAAATGTTGATAACCAAGCAATAATAATTAAAGATAAAATAACTAATAATTAATGGCTTTTGTGCAAACGCTTGAATACATTTTGATCCACATTAACTAAGTAAATAAAAAAAAGTTTTTAACGGCATGACTATAAATTAATATTGAACGTTACGAACTTAGGAAGATTTCTCACCGTTCTTTGCAATACTGTTATTAACTCGGTATTCACTCGTGCTCAATATTAGCACACACTTTATGGAACTATATCAGCCTAATTTATTAGCCTCACTTATACAATTAGTGTTATTTATTTTTAGAATAAATAATATGAATACAAACATTTAAAATTAAATTTATAATTTAAATATTAATTACAAAAACAAAAATATATATATACATATTATGTAAAAACTTAATGTCAATATACCTACTACCTATCTAATTATTATTGTAAACTAACTAAAATAAAACAATTTGAAACTCTAATGAAGTATAATAAAAATGGTTTAACGTATAAGGTTGGTAGGTAATAGGTATTACTACTATTTTCAAAATATTTAGTACTTATCATTAATTTAAATTTGATGATTAATAAATAATGTTACTGAGCGTACCAATAGAAACGGGTATTATCAAATATAATATGAACTTGGTAAATAGTCTGCTTGTTTGAAATGTTAACTTATTTTTCTTCCAGTCCAATTTTTACTTTTTAGTGATTTTTTTTTTTTTTTTAACAATTAAAAAAAAAAAAAAAAAATTAAATTGAATAATATCAATAATTATATAATAAAAAAAATCGCCATGATACAACAAATTATTGCTTGTAATTTTTAAATACCAAATCTTACACGGTGGTAGGTATTTAGTGTTTACAAAAATGTTATAATATATGGGATTATGTATAAAAAAAAAATGTACATTGTGGGTGGAACAAAAATAATGGCACGAAATACGACAAAGTACCACAATAATATATCAACATTATAAAGGTACTTCGTAAAATTGTATAGTTGTACGTTAGGGAAAATTAATGCGTGTACGCTTACTGTGTCTATGCCGTATGCGACAAATTAACTGGGAAACTGTGCAGGAATTCATAGGAGAAAGAACACATATGGAACGGAAATGACAAAAAGTCATAGGTCACGGTGTCACACGCGTTTCATCGTTTTCAGTGATGACTAATGATAATAATACAATGATAATGTATACCAGGAGGTATGTTTAGGTCTGTGTTTGACCCTTTTTTTTTTTTAAAAAAAAAAAGAATTTTATATTTCAAAAAAGCTTAAATTGAAAAAAAGTTACGTCCTAAGTGCTTTTCCATTATAAATAGGTAACGATGACGTGCACGAACTATTTACGTACTACATCAATTGCGCCTGTCTCCCGCGAAACGTATTTAATATGATGTGTGGAATGGATCCAATTGAAGCGTGGCCGCTCGTCTGCATCCACCTGTCGTATTTTGTTTTTTATACAATTTTTTTTTTCATTTAACATCAAACCCATGATATCGTTAAAATAAAATTCAAAACTAGAATGAATACGCTCTGATACGCAATATAAATACTAAAAATACGATGAATACGATCTATATAACAAAAAAAAAAAAAATCACAACGACGGTGCTTATTAACACTTAACACGAAAAATAAATTTCATTATTTTCTGTTCAGATATTTTACGTAATTATTATTATAGTTTCGTTTATTACTCAGATGTCGTGTCGCATCTATAACTAAAGAGGGACAATCGTCCCACCCTTTTTGGTGTGGGGGCTCACATGTTAAATAATTTTTTGCTCCCCCCCGCAATTTAATTTAATTAATATTGCGTGTCGCACGTTGTAGCTATTGCTATCTGATTCTCCAGTTAAAGCTGTTCTCAAATAAGCATCCTCGTCGTGGATCATATGCCAAAAGTAAGCGTGGTCGTATAAACTTGAATGGCTATATTTTTTTTTGACAAGCATGTGATGACATGTTTATCACCGATGTGAATTTGATTTTCCATTAATGCGCACTATATATTTTATAGCTCAATAAAATATACTATTACTAAATGATAAAATATTTTAAAGTCGTAGGTACAGCCGTTGCTCATTGCACTGATCCATAAATCGTAGGCAATAATTTGTACATTATTTTCTGTACAGTTGTAGAATAATACCTACCTATAAGTTACAGTTTAAAATATAGGTAACAGCTAGTGCAAACGGGGTCCGGTAATTTATCTCACGGTATAAGTAGTTTTTAACTTAAAAATAATTAATCTATTTTACGTTTTGTTTTTACTTTCCACGCTAAAACAAAATTATATACTATCTCGATGGAAACAAATTTCATGAAATTTTTAAACCCTTTATAATAGCTAGTAGATATATGGAATAAACAACAAATTATATTATTATTATACACGCAACGTGCTCGGGACGAGATTCGTTTAACGGGTGAGTCGTTCGTTGTTGCTGTTTTTTTTTTGTGGGTGTTTTTTGTTTTGCTGTCAGTTTTATTACCTACTTTCCGCTTCTTGTTGTTGTTATTTCGCCGAAAAACAGTAGGCGGACATATTATTATGTAGTGCTTGTACACCGCATCACAGCTACAACTACTGTAGTGAATTGCTTTGTATTAACTTATTATTCACATTATATTATTTTACACGTGTTACAACTACCTAAACGGCGGGCGTGTTACTTCAATTTGTCCAGTTTACAAAGCCAGGTGAGGTGCCTTATAAGTCGCTTACACGCGTGTCTTGAGCAACGGGCAACACAACAAAGTATTCACTGAACTGTATTCCGGGTCCGCGATTTTATGAAAAATAAGCTCTATCCACCTAACCTTTTTTAACCAAAAAGACCGATAAAAATTAAAAATGGTTTTTCTTTATAAATAATATATTTTTAATGCAAGTTGATTTTTCGAAAGTAAATTATTACAATAAGCATTTTTCTTATTTTGTTTTGCAAATTCATTAATAACAATAAGTATAAAGTTTCTCTTGTATATTAATAAGGAGTTTTTAAATGCATTTAAGTGAAGAAAATGGTCATTTGCTACTAAAATTCGTGGATGGCGTTGATAGTTAGTTTTTAAATTTTTTACTATAGAGTAGTAAAGGGAACTCAATATGCAGGGGCCCTATGTTCGAGCACTGCACATGCACTGCGCATCTGTAAATAGTATCTAATTAATAGATGCAACAACTGTAACGCTCACTGTAGAGCACAAAGTTTCAATAATGTATTAGGTCAATTTTTTGCATGCCAACACAGAAAAAGTGTTTTTTGATCCTTTTTAAATCTAATTTATGTTATACTATAATAAAATGACCTATTAATAAAAAAACAAATCAATTTTTTATTATCTAGTGGTAGTTGCTGGTCGATTTAACAAAGTTGTTTGGTATTTTTTACCTCGGTCTTTGAAAAACGAAAAAAACAACACAATAACCATTAACATTGAATTACTGAAAAGGTACTATATAAGCTCAGAATAAATAACAAAATAATAAGTGAACAAAATTACACGACTCGTTAGGAATACTTTTAATAACACACGGTTATTCACAATTTTGTGAATACAAATTTAAATATCATATTGTTCTCTTATATTTATTGAAGATATAAATTATAAATACCAAATTGGTAACTTTTTAAAAGTTTCACCGTCATAATTTTGGAATCCAAAGTAATGATGACGAGGTTGTATTACTTGTATTATTCAATGCAAGCTATATACAGTACAAAATGGTATAATACTTACGTAATCACGTGGAATTTTATCTTAAATTAAATGTTTTAGAAACCTCTTCTAGTTTGGAAACATATCAGTATACTAACGATAAAAATAGAGTTCATTATAGGTAACTTAATCGAGACCATATAACAGTTGTCATAACTCATTAATCACAACAACTATTTAATATACGCATTATGCAGATATGAAAATTAAATTATAATAAATAGAAACCATATTAGATATGATAAATTATTTTTTATTTATTTAAACGTTATTCAAGAATTTTGATTTTGAGATAATACTAAAAATATTTTACAAGGTAGATATTTATTCCATAGTTTAGTAAAAAAAAAAAATGTACCTTACCTGGAATGTTCAAACGAATTTGTTATTTCTCTTTTACTTGAGACAAAGTATAATATGATAATATTATACATAACCTACTTATGACGTGCTTTAAGAAATTGACTGTAATAAATAGCGTAGTCTCGGAAAACGGTTAAAAACTAATTCCTTCTCAACATTTTAATAATTATTTTTCTTTTATGTTTGGTTTTACCTTGAAAAATATAACACTCGAGTAACGATGTAAAACAAATGTACATACTCAGATAAAAAAGAAATCACAACGAAACCCATCATACTATTACACTATATACTATAATACGTTCGTTTCACGTGGCGTATATTATTTTATTGTACATAAAGGTACTACACACACTTTTTTATATATATATAATTAAATGGTATTGGATAGTGTGTGTGTGTGTGTGTGTGTGTACGTACGGTCGAGTGGAGGGGGCGTGTTGTAAAATTCAAATTTTTAGCACTCCGACCAAGAAACATCATTATATACACGTGATTATCGGGTCACACTTTTATTAGGTATTATTATTATTATTATTATTATTATTATTAGGTAGGTACATCTTTCTTTATACTATTTTTTTTCCCATACGAACCGTTTGAAATACATACATACATTTTTTTATTGGATTCGGCCGTTGTCGGCGAACACCCTCTGCAGTGTGTGAGAAATGCCCGTGGCGGTATCGTGTGGATAGGACCACAGGACTACCAGGACATAAATTATCCGGCCAAACACATACACACACACACACACACACACACCTCACTACTAGTCGAAGAATCGTGTAAAGATCTGTTATCTAGATATTCACTACCGTTGTTGTGTCGATGATTTCAGTCGGAGAGTTAAAACTGGTCCAGATTCCTGCCGATATAAAAAAAAAAATAAAAAAAAAAAATAATAATACTAATAATAAAAGAGATTCCTATATTATAATAACGTACAACAATATAATATTCCGCCGCGGTAACAATGATAATCAACTATACACAACTACTATATTATATCATCCGTACGTATATAATATATAATATACTAATTCCGATGGGTTCTTTTTATTTTTTTTTTCATTCCGAATGAACGGGCAGGTAACGTTCATTTCCCCTCCCCCCGTTTTATCTTTTTACGGGTCCCCGTCCCGTTCGCCGTCTGATTTACGCCCGAGAAGATATTTTAACGATCCAATAAAATATTGTACCTATACACACATAACGTGTATATACACTGTATTCGTATATATATATTACTTTAAGGTTTTTATTGTGTCGCTCACTAAGGCCACGTGAAACGTCTTAATCTCGACGGTCTCAGCTTCAAGTGTACGTAGGGACGGCCGGGTTAAGCGCCGTCGCGTAATTTTCCCACCGCCCCCGCAGTGCAGTGGCGCATCACCAGCCGACGGCCGACGGGGATGATTTTAATGTGTACATGGTCTACTGTTATTGTGTCTTTTCACGGTAATACATGCAACCCTTTTCGCCGGTGGGGTAATTAAAAGTACAACACTGACGTCGGTGCCGTGCTACACTCACTCGCATAAAAAGAGAGGATCAGAGACACAAAAAGGAGAAAAAAAAAATTACACGATAATCTGGAAATTTATCGAGTGTTTTCAATTGTTTAATGGTTCGTAAAAAAGGAAACCCCTTAATGGACTTTAAAATATCAAAAGGTTCAACAATTTATTGACCATTAAAAACAATTAAAAACTTAGCTTTCTTTTTTTTTTTTTTTTTTTTTATTATTAGTTCACTGTAAATTCTTTTTTGTGCTTTTAACAAATGTTCACAATTAAATGTAACGCATTTCAATTGCATCGCACTACCGTAATGCGTATTGTTCGCAAGTCTCAACAACTGCAATCATCATAAGTACCCCTACTCTTATAATTTTATTTAAATATTAGTTAATTATTATCAAAATACAACAATACAAATTAAAAACGATCCGTACTGCAGGACATTCTATATATTATTATTATTGTTGAGTAGGTATTATGATATATTTTATCACGTACCTACCGGTTTCGGCCTTATTGACTAAAATATTTTTATATACAATTAAAATATTTAAATAAATGTTGTATAAAGATTTTTATATATCATATTAACATTGTATACATATATCGACTGTTTAAAAGAAATAAACGAGTTATAGTACTTAGGTAATTTAAATTATAATGTTTGGCTATCGAACTTAATAATTGGTGGTTATGAAACTTTTATTGCATAATTCAAATAACACTGTTTTAAAATCAGTCCGAAAATATTCATTAAAAACTTCATCACTCACCCTTTTGAATAAGTTTAAACTTGTTTGGGTTTTGGAAACAAAATTAACTATTTAATTGCGGTAAAGCTTATAACCGAAAAATCAAAATCGAAATCCCAAATATATTTTAAGCTTGTTTTAGTAAAATATTTACCAGATAAATGTGCTATTTTATTTACTGTAATAATAGCAACCATCGTGAAGTGTGTTTTAAAAATTAGTTATTGACACGTAAACGATAAAATATACGAAAAAAAAAATACGGTTTCATTGTTGTACGGAGGTCCGGTAAAATATTCGTTTCGCATTTCATTCAACCCTAGCTATAGGACACGATCGGAGAAATAATTTATTAGTTCGACGAAAGCAATAAATTAACATTAAATTACTGCTAAGGATCTTCGTGTATGTGTGTGTGTGTCTGTGTATATATATGTAGGTACTTACAGAGTTCTTCCAGTGAACACGATCCGGATCCAATGACAAACGATATGTCCGCATTTTCAAAACCATGGTAAAATTTTGATTATAAATTATATTGTTTTCCTTGCATACTATTCACAGCCACGAAATATCGCTCCTCCCCCACACCTTTCTATCCATCAAGTGTCAACGAAAACCTTCTGCCTATGGGGTCAGTGTTAATCATCTTTTGATTGATCTGAGCTCTAATTTCTGTAATAGTTTAACTAGTTTAAAATGAGTTTTGGTTCGCTGCAGTGTTCCGCCACTTCCGCAACATTTCAAAGATCGTTACTCACGCGCTAACCTACACTTCATGAAGTAAACCTGTTACCTACTTTGCATATTATTGTTGAGAATATTAATTTATAGTGTAATTTATTAGTAATCATCTGTTGTTAATTGTAGGTAGGTGCAGCCTGTTACTGTTTACCAGCTTTAAACATCATGGCGTAGGAAAATATCATTTGTTTCCACTAAATGAATCATAGCATAATATGATTTTAATTGTACGCGTATCCTGGCCGGTCCACATAGTTAGTAGTTATTGAATATTATTTTAAACGGGCACGATTTCGTCTCTCGATGAAATTATCATTTTTTATGTATTCAATTGTACCTACTACAAAACCACGATTTATTTATTTATTTGGAATTTCTATGAAATATTATTATAATTTTTTTTTTAATAAAATCGTTCAGGTCATTTAAATTAAGCAAATAAATAATTATAATAATTTATATCCATACCAATCGATGAACACTTAAACAACACGCCATCTTAACAACGTATTCGTAATTACACAGGATGATTCACCGATAATGGTCATTGTATATTTTATACTCTAATAATGTATTTATTAAAATTCTGATTTTTAGAATTCTTAAGTATACTGTATAAGTAGTTGTCTAAAAGACCAATTTTTCAAATATTTCATGTATACACAATACACTAGGTTACTATTTAAACGGCATAGACAATATTGAAGTATTCTAAAATACGGTACTTAAAAATTCCAAAAATCAGAATTTAAATTAATTCATTATTATAAAGAAATTCCTATTTCACATTAAGGAAAGATGGGGATGAGTAGTTTTGTATTAAACTGGCTATCACTGCGCTCACCCCACATATTACAACAATACATTTTTTTTTTTAGGTATTATGTTTATGTATTTGTACATATCATTGTGTGTTGTATATAATAAGAAACTCTACCGCATAAACCTAGTAATTACATATCGTATAATAATTTATTGAAAAAAAAATGTATAGTGATCTTCTATATTATTAAGTGGCTAAACAAGTTAATTTAAAATACTTAATATACGTGTTAATATTCTACAAATAATTAAGTTCTTAATAATCATAATTCATATCAGATAAAAATCAAAATTATTATCGGTTAGAAAATGTAGGTAGGTATACTATACTTTGTTATATTGTATTCTATCATAACCAGTGGTTTAAGTATCTTAAAAATGAGAAGGGTTGGTTAACTATTCGATTAATACCAACTATTGCTTATTAAGTAGGTTCACATTAGTGTATATTATATTAATACAATATGTATGAATTTGTTTTATGACAGTTAAAAAAAAAAAAATTGATACCTATATACTCGTTAAAAACTATAATACATTTAATATTATATTAACAATTTAAGTTTAAAATAAAGTAATGTTAAAGGAAGTTAAATAAGTATTAAAAAATAATAGTTACTTGCTATTGTAATTATTTTGTTTATAAAAAATAGCTTTCTAAAAGAACAAAAATAAAAATACAGCCGATTTAATCAATAAGTACTAAATAATATTTAAAAATAATTTAATTAAAAAATAGGTATTATAAATTACAGATTACTTATGACAAAAAAATTAAATGTCTAAGCTCCTATTAAATAATAATAATAATTCTATTTAAAAAAATTTAGTCGTAAAACACAATATTTTATAGTAATACTTATTAACACACAATATTTAAGAAAAAAAAAATCACAAACAACAAATTATTTAATTGATTAACATATAAGGTAACATGATATATTCACTTTAATAATAAATATAGGTACGATATTAGATTTTAGTTATAAAAAAATGTTGTTCATAACAAAATGTATCAGTTATCAAGATTCGAATTGACAATAATTATTAGAATGTTTCGATAAAAACAAATACAAAGCACATATTTTATTTTATTGTTAAGGTGAGTGAGCTTTTTTTTATAAACAATATAAGAGGTGAGATAGAAAATTAAAACTGTAAAAATAAATACAAGATAAAAATAAACATATTGATGTACATATAATATATTATCCCTCTTGTTGGTGACATTTATTGCTTCGGGACTTACAACTACAGTGATTAACAGATCAATTATAATTTTTTTATTTTTTTTTTTTTTTTTTATGTATAATCGAATGTATAGAATCCAACCAGAGAGAGAAGAAAAAAAATTACACTTTAATATTAGAATTGTAAATTAAAATCAGGGAATCACATACGAATACATTAAACACATTATAAGTTAATACCTGCATTATGTCACCCTCAAGGAACAAACATTACATTTTACATAATCCCGAATTAACAGAAAATAAATGTGATACGCATACGATACAATACGTACAATATATATGTATATTATAATTTAAGCGCTCGTTATCGGCCATTATGGATTTCAGGGTATTATTATATTTTGTTTCGCTTCTGTCTCCGGCGAGAAAAATAAACATTTCGTATTTACCTAGGTAGGGTATAGCCTACGTCATGAATAAGGTATATCTTTACAATCTATACCAAAACACGGCGCGGCGGAGTAATATCGTATTGTTTTATCTAATACCATAATCCGTACTAAAACGGGTTAACGAATTAAAAAAACGTTCGATAATTTTGCTAGACAAATATTATATATAAATGGTCTTTGTCTAGCGTTTTTTTTCCTCCATATAATGACATCCGTAAACGGTTTATATATCTGTTACTGTGGCAATTTGTGTAGGTACACTCTATACCATAATATTTATATGGAACTATTCGAAAACCGTCGTCGTCCTCAAAGAAGCGTATTATATTTTAGAAAACATCGTTTTGATCCATACGCATAATATAACAGGCACTTAAAAAAATGTAAAAGAGCATGATAATTGTAAAGGATATAATATTATAAATAATCATGTGTACATGAAAAAGAAAACGGCCGAAGTCATTTTGCAGTATTCCTGCGTAGGCATGGAAAGTTTCGCGTGCACCTCGTTATTGAGTAAATGGGCGATTTAAATAATATGAGCTCAACAATGAATCATTGCTTACGAAAAACGATTCTATTTCTAAAACCATTTTATAATTTATATTTATATCATGAAAATATATTACAACAACGATACTTTATTAACGTTATACATTGTATTATAATGTTATATCGTGTAATATATTATGTTTGTTGTTTGTTAATAACTTGTACGTAAATATTTTAGTGTACTGTAGAATAAGGTATTATTAGTGTTTTATATTTATAACGTTAATCTTTTTATTCTTACAGTATGATTGTCTATTAAATATTTAACATTATTGTTTTAACGTAGTTAGGTATTCGAGTGTTAAAATTTAAAATGTTATACATTTTTAACTACAAAAGAATTTGTATAAATATTCGTCATTTTGACGAAGTTAGTACAAATTTGAAATTATGACACTTATAGACGAAAGCAACTGTGCTTTTTGTATTTTGAGTTGCTTTCAGAACAACTTATATGAAAAAAATTAACATAAATAATTGATTTTTTTACACGTCATTATTATTGTTGTTATAATTAATTGTTTTTGTTTCAGTTAATGTATAAGAAAAAATCCTAACAATATTACACCGAAGAGTCATAATATATAATTAATTAGTAAAATAACTTTAGAAACTATATGTGAAGATTTTATGTTAGGTATAAGTACCAACTATACATATAAATCCGTTTTAATGATATTACACTTGTGATTAATTAATATGTTATGATATAGGTATGAGTATAATAGTAATAATAAAATGTATTTAATACTTAGCAAAACCTTTCACCCTATAATATACTATTTGTCTGGTTTTATTAGTATATGTTTTTTTTATAGCTGCTTTACATATATTATTATACTGAGCAGAAGATACTAAAAAGAAAAAAGTTAAAGACGATTTTATTCTCAACAATTACCATATACTCTAGGTATTATTCAAATAATAATATCATGTAAATAGGTTATAATATTATGTATTATATATTAGAATATGTGAAGCGAAAAATGTATATTAATATTACGAGTTATTAAAATAGTTTTTAATAACAGGACTTTTTTTTCAATTTTTATTATTCATGTTATATTTTTATTTCATTTGTATAAAAGAAACGTTATAATATTATTGGAATTTCGTTTTAATTTATCTTCTCTACCCTTTAGGATCCATATTCCTGTCCTTATTCTATTATGGACGAATCAAGTTAGCGTGCTTTTTTAAGAATAAAATCGAAACAATAATTTCTAAAAAGTTAGGAATATTCGTGTAAGACTTATTTATTGACTATATTTGGTTCTTATAATCATTATTATTACTATGTATTAAAAATCTCGAAAATGAAAACTTACCATTTTTCTATTTAGGGTTTCTAAAAAAATTAAAAAATATTGAAAATTAATAAATGGCATTTTTTTTTAAGTTTCTGATGTTCAAATGTTAAAAAATGATTACACTCTGATACTGCCTAACGAGTTATTCAAACAATATGTATTCGTATAAAATCTATCGTTTGAATATTATCATTTTTATTACATTTATTCGTAATTTTCGTAATTATTGACAACTATAAAATAAGCGTAGTTTCAAGTGGCATACGCGTTTATAAGTTCAAAAATGTCGGTTTCACCGGATTTGTCGGATTGTTGCATTGACCGATGACTCCACGACTTGTACAACATATTTTCAAGTGGTATTAATAATAATAGCGTAATTGGTCGTCGAAGTCGATCTGAACGAACGTGAAAAATATGTTTTTAAACAGGACCACTTTTCTGGACCCGAGCCCGAAGGGGACGCACACGCCAAGCGCATAATAAATAATATTATAATAACTGTTCAACGTCGTGTGTGTACAGGTACGTGTGTGGATGCGAGGCGAAAATGATTGGTGAATCGCCCTGTACGTATTATTATAATATTGTGTCCAGTGTGTGCCGGTCGTCATGTACCAGTCGACGACGAAATACGTTTTGGTGGTCTTACGTGTTTCCTAATTATTATATTATCCATAACAGCTGCAAACTCTGAAACTCAAAAGAAACTCACCCGGGGCAGAAACGCCGGTTGATGCCGCTCTGCGCGTCAAGCAATGTTATTATAAATTATATTTTTTCTGGTTAAAACGGAATGGTGAAAAAAAAATAAAGAAAAAAAACCGCGTGGATATAATATAACAACAAACGTTTACAATTGTAAAATTATGCATAACAGAATTATGACATAAGAAGTTTGGGTGTGTACCGCGTGTGTTTGCAATACAACGATAGATTCGTGTATTTAATATATAGTATATTAAGTCGTGGGAAGGTGGAGGTAAGTTATTTGATAGAGTTATTAGAATAGCAATATTACAAACGTTTTAGAGCATACTGCTGTAATAGTGTAGTTTCAGTAGCTCCGAAAAAGTACTCATATCAGTAATAAACTCAAAAAAAAAAAAAATAAATAAAATAATAACGATAGGAATTATATTATTTAAACGTCAACGACAATGGTGACTCGTGCATACGTGCGATGGTGCGGTCGCACTACCTGCAGAAATGAACGATTTATAGTAAAATATATTTATAAAATAAATAGGAACGTATTTTAGACTTTAGTATAATATAGCTAATTATACATTGACAAATTAACAATTCAAATATATATTTTTTAAATTATTATAAAAATTATTTTCAGTTTTTTATAATATCGTTATGTACTCGCGATTTTATGATACAGGTATATGGATAGGTATATACTGACATTGTGAATCGCACATAAAAATACTGGTTTCTCGTATAAACTATAGGTTTGATAATTTGTACAAAAAATTTTCTCAACATCGCAAACGATGCTCAATAGCGCAATATTCTCCAGAATCTCAAATGGTCAGAATAAAATTGTTCGACCACTGTGGTACGTATGCTGTATTTCGTTAGAAATCATTAATACAATTATAATGTAGGTTCTTCGCAGTACACAATATATAATATATATATATATATACTGAAATAGGTGTACCGGCCTCCTGTCGATTTCCTGCCTACAGCGGAAGTGTCTAAAAGATAAACATGTATAACCTGTATATACGTATTACAAACGTTTTTAGCAGATCAAAATTTTTTCCTGGAATCAGGATTAGGGACAATATATACAGGTATAGTTGCACATAAATCCGCCAGAAAATACTGTGCAGATATGACTGTAAAAATTAAAAAGCAAAGCGTGTTGAACGGATTCCCACCGATCGCAGAAATCGTTGTAGTGTATGCATAGGCGCAAATAGGGAGTTACATTGGCTCAAGCCCTTTAATATATTCAACAAAAATTCTCCACTCCCCGCTGCACATCATATAAAAATATTATTTTTTTTTTTTTTTATTAGCTTCTAGTATAAAATTATTACTTAATGCACATATTATATTTATTATTAACTAATAGATAACTATAGAGTATTAAATTTATTCTCCTGTTGAATTTGGCAAAGTCATTTAATACTGATACCGTGTCAATGTTAATATCCTTTTCAATATTAATTAACCCTATAAACAGTATCTTTCTTGGAGCATTGTTGGTCTCATCCGTGTTTTCAAACTCCTTTCAATCTTATTTATTTTTTTAAAATTAACGGAGTTTACGCTCGTCGTTGTCGGCTGCTAACCGCTATAATAATTATTAATTTTCTACTGCTACCTGCAATTATAGTAGGAATTAGATTGTCGTCATGCGTATTTTCAGTATAAATTGTATTGTTTTAAATTTTAATTAGTTCAACATGTCGAATTGTGCTCATAATAAAATAAATATATTAAATTAAATTACATTTAATTTGACAATTTGTTATACCTATGACTAGAAGTATTATATTTAAAGTCACACCTTCTTCACCAGCACCCACGAGCCTCTTGTCACGAGACAATTTTTGATCCACGAGCCGCCACTGGTCAACGATTATATATTTAATATATAACTTAGTTATAACTTATTTTCATGGTTTTTAAAAATCTTGATTCTATACTATTGTATAATATTAGCTTTTATCTTTTGCTTAGTAGTTTGTCAGTATAGTGGTTTAATGAAACATATAAGCTTTTCCTTGCATAAATATCGCAAGGAGATATATGGTATGTTTTGATTTTGTGTAGAAAACTTTGATACACGGCTTTTCCGTATCTTGCGCGTTTTGATGGATAGTTGTAGCGAATAACTATGGTTTCAATAATTTTAACATTGCACGCGTTCATCATGCCTTTTGTGTGTAAAATGTATGTTATTTTAATAACAGCGAGTGGTGAGTATTTGTAGGTTCTGTCTTTATTAATTTAGGTTAAATGGAATTTCAAAAGTAATGAAATGCATTAAATTATCTACCAAGTACCCGTTGCTTAACTGATATTATCCTTTTGATATTAGAAAAATATATAGGTATATTGTTGTTTTATTGTATTATGTCTTATAGTTTTTTTAAATGACACTAAGGTTTTGGTTTCGAAACTGGCATGCTGGTTTCTTATTTATGCCAAATATACACTAGCAATATTATCCCTAGTTAAATATTTATAGATATGTATGTATTATTTTCTCAACTAACTGACCGATTACCATCAAGCATGTCTAAAGTAGAGTATGCAGATGATAATCCTATATTTGCATCAACCACAGTGACTCAATAATCTAAGATTAAACAATAATAATAATAATCTCCAAATCATCAGTAGGTACCTTACTATCCTTTTGATACATTTAATGGATAGTCAAAATATTAACACTTCCAAATATTCGTATGCTTTATTTACACTCTGCAATCAAACGCTGGTTTTATGTTTTAGACAAACAACTCGACTCTATCATTCAATAAATACTTACTACTGCGACGTGATACTATCTATTTCGAGATTAAATAAGAACATGAATAGAATAATGTTGGTTTGTCTTTGAAGTGTGTTGGTTGTTGAACAAAGTCAAATTAAATCTATTAACTACTATTAATTATGAATAATAGCTGCTAAATTATATTGATGGTAATATAAATGTACGTATATGTTAATTTTGCATGTATTATATTTCTTGTAAAAACTCTGAAATAGTTATCATTTTGTTTTGATTATTTGTTCAGGCTATAAAAATATGATTAAAAAACGAAGAAGAATTCACTTAAAAGATAATTATTATTAAATACCATACACCAAACCCGATTCTGTAACTAGTAGACAGTTAGTTTAGATACAACTGTATTTGAAAATAATACAATATATTAAACAATTTGAATAATTATTAACAGATTAATCATAGTTGTTATCTACTGACAACTTTTATACATATAATTATGTACTTAATCTCAGGTTAGATTACTGTAAGAAAATAGTTGTTTATTGATTCAGTGAATATCTAATATCAATCAATATCTAATAGTCTAATAATTAAATGAAAAAAAATTTCCAGTTCTTTATTCATCAGTTATAAATTCTTCCGATTTAGCTTCTTCCATATCATTCTCATTTTCATTGATCATTTCATTAAACGAATCGGTACACTGAAAACGAATTTATATCACATATAATAGACTATAATATTTGATTTTTACTGGTTATACAATTATAATTTATTCCAATAAATACCAATCGTACTAATTTTATTTTACCTATACTAATAAATTAATCATAATATAAATACGTAAATACGTGATTTTCGCAACTGATTATTGAAAAACATAAAATCACGACAACTCACCAATTTTTCAACGAGTTCAGTTATTTCTCTTTCCACTTCTTCAGTCGCTAATTCAGATTTTGTCAAAAAATCATCGGCTTTTTGAGTTGGCTTGTGACTTAATTTAGTTTTTAGTTCACGCTGCTTAGCTTCAATAATTTTTTCTCGTTTAGTTTCTCTCTCAAACATCTATTAATAAATAATAAAAAAAAAAATTAAAATTTTCGTCAGTTGGTACCCACAAAAATTTTGTTATTCAATGACTTATAGTAATTTGTATACTAATTATTTAACTTTTTCCTAATACATAAAAAATTTGTATTCAAGAAGCAAGAATATTTTAATTAGGTTAAATTAGAATTAAATTCAAATAATAATATAAGAAAAAAAAAGACAAAAAGTAAATATATTATATTTATATTTCATATATATATGATAAAAAATAATAATTTCTGATTAATATACAATATGAAAATATTATAAACATATATTATAAATTATTATGAAAATTTAATTAGACAATTTATTTTTTAAAACAGTTTTCTATTAAATTTCCTATCTGAAAATAAAACTATAATTATAAATGGTAATTTTATGGCATAGGTAACCAAATTTAAAAAAAACAAATGACAATATACTTGAGAAATATATGAAGAAATTTTAAATATTGATTATAAAGAAACTCGTTTAAAAATAAATGCAAGAGATCCCTTGGAAGTTATAATTAACCAAGTCCAGTTTTATTATCGTGGTTTTAAACTCAAAACTTTAAATAATTCACTGTTTTGAGGGGGTTACAAGAGTAAGTGCTCTTTGTTTGTCATTAATTTTTATTGATAATATGACTACTTGACTTACAGCTGTTAATCGAGTTCTATCATATGGTCCGGGAGTTATAAACCAATCGTTCATCTCAATCACGTGTGTCTTACCAAGGTCATCACCGACAGCTAATAGTGATCCTTCTTCATGGCAAGTAACACAATTTAACCTCCTGTCAGATAACTAAATAGAATAAAACTGACATAAATTTCAATTCTATTTGTTTTATCGGTATTTCTATTTTACTAATATTACTACTTTGTACCTTAATTGAAAGTATCGGATCTTTTTGTTTTTGTAATATATCCCAACAGTCCATAAATCCATCAGCTCTAGTTACATAAAAAACTGAACTTTTTGAATTACTCCATTGGCTGTCGGTTAATTTTACATCGTAATGTCTATAAAAGTATAATAAAATGAGACATGTAAAATAAAACAAGTTTTTTTTCGTCTATGCAATTTTAATATTGATAATTAAATATGTACTTAGTCCAAATTATGGGAGATTCCTTTACCTCTTCTGACCATATTTTGGCCTGCCAATCACCGATGGTCAAAAAGTTTTTTAAGTATGCCGGATTGCGTTGCACTGAATATACGGGGCCAGCATGACATTTATAAGTAAATTGTAGTTTTTCAGAAGTTGTTCTACCCTTGCGGTTTCCATCAAACACGTTTCCGGTGCTCGTACCGATCTACTTGTAAATAATAAATAACAATGTTTTATTTTCATTTTTAGAAAAGATTCATAATTTTTACAATTATAAGTATATTAATAATATGGTGTTTTTCAATAGTAATTTTGAATGCCGTTTTATTAATACAAACAATAATAGAATATGGACTTCACTACTTTAGTATAACACCATTCAGAAAAAACTCTTTATATTAACTATTAAGTTTTCCTATACAGACTTACATTTTTATTTTCTATCTTTGTTTCTATCTAAATTTTTTAAGCACACATTATACAATTCATAACTGACGCAACAAAAAATTAAATTTAAAGTTTTCCGTGATTTTATTACCGCTTACTCTCAGTCGAATATTGAATTTTCAATTTTTAATTTTAATTATTAAGTTATTATGTAAAACGCCTATCGTGTAATGGTAGGTAATATTTTGTGTAATTTAAAACAGCCAGCAATTTAATAGTTGGTTTAGTAATCAGTTTTTTCTAAGAAAATTTGAAAAGGACGGCTGATACTAACTGATGAATAAACTAAGTATTTTAATATTATTAAAATAACGTTTATCCTGTGTTGATACTTTTACATACCATAAAGCGTATTGGAATCGAAAAATTATAATCCAAGCAAGTGACTCCGTGAGCCCGGCCCCACTGAATCCATTCCGGATCGTCATCGGCTTCGGTTTTCAATAAATCTAAGACCAATACGTCTGTAGGTTCACTGAGATTTCTGGTATCCCACCATATGATCTGCGGAATGTATCACAATATGATCAACTATTTTATTAAAGATATGATCGTGTTTTATTGCACCGAGACGTTTATTGTAAAATATAAATTCATAAGTTTGATTTATTTTTTTTAATAATATTTTAGTAAGTAAACATGTGTTTTTGTATTTATTTTTTAGATTTGAATTAGAATTAAAAAATAATATGGTAAGTCATATTTTTTTATTTTTCGAGCTTATGATAATTTTTCACATAACTTACTAAATACAAATGTATTTAATAACTACGTTTAAAATGTCTCTTGTATCTTTTGAAATAATCAAATTTGTGGACAATATAGTTTTATATTGATAATAGATAAATTTATCCTACGTGGCTATACCTATCATACTAACCTGACCGTCACTAGATCCTGTCAAAAATTCTGAGTGAGTCTTGGATTGAATCCATTCGAGACTAAGGATTGAGTCACGATGACCATTTCTTATTTCACTGATGTTGAAATGTTTGGAACTTTTTCGCATGTCCCATAACGCGACTTGACCGTTCAACAAGCCACCCGCTAGTAGTGGTCCGTCCCTGTGGTGGAACTTAATTTGAGAAACCGGACTTATTGACTCGACCATATAATGTGGTAACGTAAATATCTCTATAAATTCAAAACATCGATACATCATTCAAAGCATGTCTAGAAATTTCACCGAAAATACAAATTTGTAAAATGTAAATTTATTGATCGAATACTTTATTTATCAAACATAACCTAAAACTATGTTTATCGAATAAAATGTAAGTCTTATTAAATTAAAATTGATTCATAGTTCCTTGAGATAAGTGATACTTGAAAATAAATCAAAACTATTTTGACGTATAGCAAAAATATATGTTACTGTGTATATATTACTATATTCATAGTAATATAAAATACTTAAAAGTTAAAAGTTTAAGTTTTTATGAATAATGTTATTAAATTATAGTAAAATAAATAACATATTATCGTGGTTTAAATAAGTAATTTTGTCCAAATTGGAATTTAAAATAAATATGAAAAAATATGTGCCTATGTACTTCTAATATTTTTATACAGATACAAGGATATCTTTTGTAGGTTTTTCTATTATATTTTCATGCATTTCTATCCACCAAATAATTATTATTAGTCAATATTTATAAAATAAAAACTAAAAAAAAGTTAAAAATTCCTCATGCTCATAAATTACTTAAAAAGAGTTTTATATCCTAAACGAACTCTGTTTATGAAAATCGGAGCATTTTATCGACAATTTGCCCTGTAGATACTTACTAATATAGATTAATACTTAGTAACTAAAAAAAAAACATCATCAACACTAATAATCTAAAACGGACAATTATCAAAAACATGGTATAGTACAAGCATATTATAATGTATACAAGTTGTTTTTCACACATAAACAAATAATTTTAGTTGTTACTGCGTGTTTTAAGTTTTGTCTTAAAATATTATACTGTTACACAATAAAAAGTACAAATTACAACTTAATGTAATTTTTATCTGATAACACGATAAACTCTTTTTATTTACTACCCATCTCTCAAATATCTACAATCTGAGTCTGAGAATGATTAGCCTAAGTATGAACATCATTTATATCACACATCTCACACCATTAAAAACTGAAAACACTGTTTATTAATAAAAAAAAAAAAACAAATAACAAAATTTGGTTCAACATTTTAAGATCCCACGAATATTCGATTGACAGTTAAAAATTAAATACTAATTTTTATTAAGTAAATCATATTTGATATCCGTTTTGAAATATATTTGTATGATATATATGATATATATATATTTAATAATAATAAAAGTTGTCTGATTGTCGCAACAACGTCTTAAAGTTTCCATTACATAACAATATTATGTTAAATTAAATTTCATATATTACTAATTATTAGTAACATATGACATTTATTTTCCATTCAGACATACACATTTTTTTTGAAAGCATGTAGTTAAAACGGCCAACGATAAATACGCAATAATGTCGATAATGTTTATTGATCCACGCTATACATACAAATAGGGTCTACTGTTATTTCTATTATCCGCGTATTTTAAGATACCTTATTAATATAGTGATTTAGATGATGTTAATTCGCTATAACGTGATTTGCATCGTCGGCTTTTTTATTTCGAAAATATAAAATGCGTTTTAATTTGTTATTTTCTATTAAATGTGTAATTATCTTGTTGGTATGATGTAGTAAAACGATATAAATAAAATTATCGGTGATCACTGAGCAATCTAGAAGAACAACTTGGCTTTTCATTTATGTTATATTGGTTTACAAGATAAAACTCATTCTAATCTTTCTTATTTTCGTTAACATATGACTCGTTTATTATACCTGCTTAAGATATAATAATGTCGCAGTGGCAATTTTTTATTTTTTTTGCTTAATAAACTAATTACTGTAACCGCTTGGTGGATGCAAAATATATACATATTATCGTACTGGTGTTAAACGAACACTTCCTTACCCGTGTCAAATACGTAGGCGTTGGGACTGTTATTCGGATCGCCCATCTGGAATCTCATGTCGGCGTAACTGACCGCGAGCACTGAGCTGTGTTCCGATGACCAAGATACGTTTCGTACCGGTCTCTTTGGTTCGCAGGGGTCTATCAATATCGCCAACGTCTGATGAGACGGAGTCTGTGTTTGGAATTCTTTGGTTTTCGGATCGGTGAAGTACGGTTGGAATATATCTATTGCGTTATTTTGTCTTATAAAGTGTTCGGTGAGCTGAGAATGACCACAGGCGTAAATAAATAAATAATAATAAAAAAAAAAACATTAACTCGTTTATTTAATAGATTAAACTACAGTAAACACGTATTTATAAAAGACGAGTATTATTATTAATTATGCTGTACATACGATGTACCATCACCGACATGACTTATTTTTCTATATTTATGTACGAATAAAAGGTATTTAATTTTTGTTGGAACGAACAGTATACGAGTGAAACATAATAATATGTTAATATTACAAAGTTATTTTTGCAAATATATTTACATACAACTGCCACCGTCTTGACCGATTGCAAATACAGTTTGTCCTTTTCCGCTTTCCTCTTGAATCTGGACACTTGGTCTGGATCGTCCAGGTGTATGTCAGCCGGCCAGCCGCCTTCCCTGTGCGAAACTCCGCGATCGATGTACTCAATGCGTATCGTATTGGCCTATGTACACACCGTGTCAATATGAGTCTTATAGCATTTTGTTTTACTCGGGAAAATGTATACCTCGTGTTCCGACCACTTGCTCGTTTCGTTTGTGGTCTTGTCCACCGGATTCCTCTGTATCCAATCGTCCTCCAAAACGCGGTCTGGCATCATGTTCATCAATATTGTCGGACCGAAGTTGTGGAATCGACATTGTCGGCCGTAATCACTCCTTTTTTTCTCGTACGTATACATTCTCTACGGTTTCCAGTACCGTGCGCAATAATTATCGTTTTTAATAAAACCAAAAACGAAAACAAATAACCGAAAAAATTATAATATTATTAATCCGACTAAATACTCGTGTTTACAACAATAACTCGTTGAATATTTTCCTACGCGTACTAATGGTTGTCATAGTCACGGTTTATTAATTATAACTACTTAGGTTACTTACTCGCGAAAAGTATTTTATACGATTTTTTTTTACATAGAATACGCTTTCTGAACATAATCGTATTGCTGTTTAGGTTTCGCTGAATGTTTTTCTTCGTGCTAAATACAATGGTACCTATTTTTATTTTACATTAGTGTTCTAAGAAGTACTCTGAGATAACATAATATTTTATACTTTACATGTGTATATCAAATATTATGTATTTTAATGTTGATAATGTAACGATTTAGAATTTTTTTATACAAAAATAAAGTGCACGTTAATGAATTATAATATGTTGACGAGATTTTTAAGAAAGTCTGTAATTTTTAGCACTTAAGCTAGTAAAATTCAAACTAATGTGTAAATAAACAAGTGTGAAAAATAACAGTAATTTTTTTAATATAAATATAATTATAACAGAGATTATACCTACCTAAGTATTATTATTATTTTTTTTTTACCAGTTTGTTATTTACTTAAGACTATGTTATGTATGGTTTAACCACGTTATTATTATACAATTCCGACTACATAGATCAAAAAATTCAATATTTTACCAATTACATAAAATTCAAGTACAAAATAAATATAAAATCACATTGTATCATAATAATTATATTAACCTACACGTTCTACACTATGAGACAAATATTACCATAACAATATCATATAAGCACGTCATAAGCATAAATACTGAAACACAAAAATATATGGTCCAATCATGGGAGATAGAGAATGCGTATATTATATAATAATTTTACTAAATGTAACCCCTAATTATAATTTTTCCTCATCATTTATACTCGGACATCATTGCCACTATTTAACATCACTTTTGAATGGCATCTGCACTCTCGCAATGTCGTTTAACTTGGGTGGGCTGATTCGGCACGGGCTACGTCCCGAGGGGCTTGAACTTATTAATTGTCTAGGTTTTTATCTAATGTATCATTTAGGTTAGTTAAACTAATACATCATTATGTTGATAATATATATGTTTACGCATGACATATCGAGCATTTATCACTTAAACGAATACTTATTATACACTATAATAGTATGTGGATGTATAAATTATTACATACGGCATGCGTATTAAAATAATACGCATAAACTTATAGTATAATTATATTATTTGAAAAAATAAAAATTATTTCTTAGAATTACTTGTTTTTAGATTAGTATCTACACATTATTAACAGTATATTAACTATATGTTTAGTTTTAAAATATAAATATTCTTTTTTTTTAATATATTTTTTAACCCTTTTAAATTTTTTTCAATATTTATATATTTATATATTTATTTAACTCGCCATTTTTTCGGAAATTACAAAGAAATGAAATTAAAAGTATTTAGTATGTACAATATATAATATAATATAATATATACTACTACTATATTATATATATATATATAACTTATGTAGATGTGTATACTGTATACATTTTTAAAAGACTTTTTATAATATCAATATCTACTTGATATTATATAGGTAGTTAGTTTATATACTCAAATATTAGAATATATTATCCTATATAACACAATTTAATATGTTTCTAATACTCGATTTTAATATTTTGCTGCTACAAAATAAAACAACATCAAACATCGCTTACAGAGAAGCTCTAACCAAATAAATTTAAGGTTTCATATTTTCAATATAATTTAATTACTTTCAAAATGATTTATTGATATATTATATGATATACAGGGTGTGGCAAAAGTCGGTTCCTGATGGTTTTTGTTTTCGACGCTCAACGAATATGAAGAAAGAATGCACTGATAACAATGGCAGATGGTTATATTTTTGGTAAGAATGATAAGCCTTGCAGAGGAATGGTTAATATGTTGTAATTGTTGCGTAGACATGCAGTGGTGTGTGTCAACCTGACACCGACTTTTGCAGCACACTGTATGATTCAAATTATACGCAAACGAAGTTACGGGCGGATGATATAATTAATATGACAAAACAACGTTTGCCGGATTAGCTAGTATAAAATAAAGTAAATTATATATTTATTTAAAAAAATATTAAAAATATTACTTCTGATGATTAGTTATTCAAAAACAAATATACGTATATAGACAATAATACAAGACGTGTTTTGTAAATATCTCGGCTGACTAACGGTCTCTGCTCAGAATCGATTTTCGTACTTGACGATTAATCATTGAATTCATCAAAAATCATTTAATATATACCCGTACAGTTATCTACTCTACGATAATGATGAGGTATACTCGATACAGCGAATACCTCGGTTTATTCTTATGGAAGCACAACAAACATGCCTACGTAGTTCGGTAGTTCCTGAAGCGTGTTATAACACACGTACGATATAATAAAAGAATCCTTATTCGGTCGAGAGTTAACCGCATGTAAATAATATTTATAAGATCTATTTATAGTATACATCGAAACTAAATGGCATGCACAAAAATACGTCCATGACGCATCGGCACTGCAAGTGGAATCTTCGTGTAAATTTATAAATTTTCCCTCCTATGTAATGTAATATGTAATAAATAATAAACATGTATTCACGGTACTATATTTTGAGGCAACAATCGCCACTGCCGTCGTAAAGTTTTTATTACACACCGAAAACCGAACCAATCATGATCCCTAGTCCCTATACACCGCCTATACGTGTAATGCGTTGACGATGGTATAAATATATAGGAGGTAGTATAAGTATTTTCGAAACGCGAGGTAGCGTTATAAGTGTTTGTTGAACTCAAAACGGTTTATTATAATGTTACATAGACGAAAATCGAAAATGCATATTGAACATAAAACGGCGAAGAAGACGTCCTTTTTTGATTCTTGCATAATACAACGCCGTTGCGCGCCGCGTACCTATACATAATATTATAAAATATTATATCGAGTCGATTTCAAAGGGAAAAATTCTGAAATTAACTACGTAATTTATTTTTCCGCGCGCTCAAAGTGGTCGTATTGTAATTATTGTAATATTATTAAAACACACCGATCGCATTAAAACGCGGGAACAACTTGTATAACTTTTTACGGTGAAGAGGAGCGTCCCATGAATATTAACCACGTGATATTATGTATGTAAATAACACAAAGTAGGATGAAACGTTTTACAAAGGAGCCTCTCTCTCGTGCATCGGAAAAACTTCAAAGTCGATGATCGGCGGTTTAGGTTTGTACGATAAAATATTATAGTTTAATAACTGTGCTCGAAGTATCCCTCCGGAGTGGACTATCGTCGCGGCGAAGGACGAATCGTTTTTGGCGCGTTGCACACGTGAATATTCGTCGTCGCTCCGCAGGGTATGTGAATATTATATTATTATCGTATAATAACCACCCCCTACTACTCAAACCCGTATATTATTAAAATTGCTTATTATTATTATCGTGTGCGCAATATAATTATAATATAATATACACTAAAACGCACGATGGGCGTGTCGGTACACCGCGAGTAACAGACCCGTTCAACACCTCGACAGCGCGTCGAATAACACAAATATTTAAATAATATTACGTACTACGTATACAGTAGAATCTGTAGAATCTGCGTCGACTGGGGGGTAATTTTGTTTTTTATGATTTTTATAGACATTTGTCTTCGTCTAGTCGACGACTGCGGAGCGCGTTTAGAAGGGGTTGTGCATGTATAGCGCTGTACACGTTTACTTATTGTTCTGACGTCCGTGGAAAATCACGTATGATAATAATATTACCCATATATTTCGACTATATATATATATATATATATAAAAAGACAAAATTATACAGGTTGTAACTTCTACCGCTCGCACTTAACGTCTCGTAGGCGTTCCGGAGAATGTTGTATAAACATTGTTAAATGAACGTTATAAGAAGGAGTAGCTCTCATCGATCCGTCCGCCCGTAATTACATACATTATCACAATAACGCGCGTTATGTCATGCGGTCGTACGCGCGCGCCTTAAGGGACAATATATTTTTATTAGGTAGGTAGTATTATACCTACCTATCGTGTAGTTTTAGTACGGGCGACGGCGGTCTCTCCCTCGTTATGAAAAAAAAACTATAATTAAAAAAACGAGAGAGGCTAAAAAAAATTCCGTATCGTGGATTTTTTCGTTAAGTGGCAGTGGTGATGTTTGAACCGAACTAATTCTCCATTTGTTTTCAAATCCGTGTACGATACGTAAACGTGTGCGGTGCGAGTGTGCATGTGTATATAATGTTTCACTCTACGTCGTATCCCGCCGCCACGCTGTAACAATACTGCTATAATTACAGGTGGGACGAGAAGGAGGAATGGAAAAAAAAATAATAACCGTCAAAAAACCCGGATTATAGTCAAATTCCTCAAGGACATCCATTTTTTCAGGTCCACGACGTATCGGATAAATAAACAACACACGCTATTAATAACCACTGGTATGATACCCTACCTATGCCGTGGAATATCCAAAATCGCGTTTTTTACCTATATGATATTTGCCCGAGTCGTAAAAGTTTAATACGCCACTAGCAATAATTTCGACGCGATCGTCAAGGATTTAAACGGTTAACGTTTTCGAATCATTTTTGTGTTTGATATATTTATAATAATATTGTGTTAACCGTAAAAAAATATATGTTTACACAGGAGATGATGATCTTCACAAAGATAACCGATACACTTTGTATGTGGCATGCGTCTACACGAAATCTATGTATTGAAAAAATTAAGTGATATAGTCGACATTTTTATTGATTCAAAAACAATATTTGCAACAAATATTAGGGATAGGTTTACATTATTTTAACAATATCAAATAATATGTCTTTTTGTTCATAAAAACATCGAAAAAACAATAATATAATAATATTGGTACAATAGTAGGTAAGTATATACGTACGAGTAGGTATGTCACAATAGTTATTAGTCCAGGACACAAATGTATTTATTTTTTAATATCCTAAAATATTTTTGCGGACTAAACTTGTTTCATGCATTATGCATGTCATAGAACTTAAAAATGAAATTTTTGACTTTCATTTTTTAAATTTTTAGGAATTAATTTTATCTATTGGGAGCATTTTTCATATATTTTATATTTTTATGATAATGAATAGCATTTGATTAGAATTATTCAGTTTAAACGATTTCCCTTCAAAAAAAAATGTATATAATTATGTATATATATATTATATAATTATTGTTTATTTTGCTTCGCTATGTTATTTATGTTAATTGATGCCTATAATTATAATTTTTTCAGTGTACCAGAGACAATTACTGCTTTATATGGTCTGACGTCCGATGGAGTGAATCAGAAATATATTACATATAACATATGTAGATTATGAAAGTTACGGTTTTATTGATAATTTGTTTCAAAATCAGAGCATGAATAACAATTTTATATATTTCATAAAATTTAAATATACTTTATTGAATTATTTAACCAATTTTATTAAACTATGTTAGAATAGATGCCATTTTTTTTAAATGTTTTAATATAAATTTTTGTAATCCATTTTTCTTGTTTTTAAAGCATTTAAAATTTAAATCGCACCCTAGTGTTCTTACACGGGGAAAACACAATCGGGTATAATACTAAAATACTAACGGCCAATGTATCTGTCGAATATCGATAAGAAAGTCTTATTTTATTAAATAAAACACACGTATATGTATATAACTATAATTAATCGTAAATGTGGTTTTGTAGTTATAATATTGAATACAGTCATAAATGACGTCAGCTTATCCTAAGATCAAAAATTAAAACAGTTAAATCAATAGTTTTATTGTTACGGCAAAACCTTTACACATCGGAAATCGTTATAAAACGAATATTTTTATCTAATATATTATAAAATATCAATTATTGGAATGATGTCCGTAAATAGAGTGAGTTCCGCCGTAATTATACAAGCGCGTGACCACATTTTTACACGGATTGCGAATTATTTTTAACATTTCATTCAGAATACCATTTAAAACATTTAAACAAAAACTGCAATATTTAAATCTCGTTCTAAGTGCGTTCGTTTCGAGCAATTAAAAACATGACGTGCAAAACAAACAAAAATCATTTGTTTTGTTTTCAAAAGTTACTTTTATATTTTTTTACTTTCGTGTTTTTTTTCATTGCGTACAAACTGCCTAGCCAAATTCTCGATTTTAGCTCATATAGCATATGATAAATAAAATAAAACTTTGGTATAGAAATATAAGAATAGTGCCGACTGTTTCGACCATTATAGTAAACATTATAATTAAACTTAGGAGAGGATTCATAAGTAGTTTCATTATTAGTAGATGGATTGATAATAATTATAATAATTTTTTTTTTTTTTTTTAATAAGCTATTGAGCTAGTACCTACTTGTACATAATTCACAATTGATAAAGCACTAAATTCAGTTTCGAATTAAATATTTACCTAGCTAATGGAGGAAAGAGATTGCCTTGATCACCCTCTCCCTGTCACTGGTTCAACTTTATTTTGTGCTTGATACAGATGGTAGAACACGTGGAAAGTAGACCGAAAAATACACTTTGTGGATAATATACGTATTCCATCGACCATCACATTAAATAATCGACGTTGGATATTTTTTTGAGTTCGGTGATCAAATTTATTATATTGATGACGACTGTTTTGTGGGCCAGAATTTCTATATAGTGTACCTAGGTACACAATTCATTACCACGAAACGTGTACTTTAGATGCGGACGGTTTTGGTTCGACTGATTTGTTCGCGGTCAGATTCAGACAACCCGTCCGGATCATAAGGAGAAGTTATTTACTTAGAAAGTAAATGGTCATGATGATAAAATGAACCATGTCAAATTAAACAATTATATTTTATAATAATAATATATAAATCAGAGATGGGCAACTCAAAGTATCTAGCGGGCCGCAGAGCATAGGAGAAAGCAAAAAAAAAAGTCCTTCACATTTACTAACATTTATTTTTTATCTTTATTTATTTATATTTACAATTATTATTTAATGTGATACTTGAGGATGAGGTTTTTCAATAGACAATTTAGTAAAATCCACTTCTATATCTGTAGTTGAAAATTATATGAAGTAATTTGAAAATGTAGCGCGGGCCAGATAAAAAAGGTACGCGGGCCGCATGCGGCCTGCGGGCCGCCAGTTGCCCATCCCTGATATAAATAAATAGTGAATGTTTAAATATCTGAAATAAGATGTAAAATTAATAATTTGTTATTTTGATTAATTGGCACGAACGAAGGAATATAATATTATAGAATGAATAAAAAAAAACATATTGCCCCTTATTTATACTTAGGTAGGCAATTTCACTTATTTCCTGTGGTTGGATTTTTGATATAAGGACATATTATTATTTTAAGAGTAGAAAACCGTTAGAAAAGCTTGTGTTGCAATTTTGCCCAGGTCTCACCATTTTTTTTAGTTAGATTGACTAGACTATCATAATCCGTACTACTCGCTGTATTAGGTTATTTATTTCGTAACAAGCCGGTGCAATTATAATTATTGTACAATAAGTTCTCTATTATAATACTATAGTCAAACGATTGCAAAAATAGGATTATGCGTATAGAGACTGTTTTTCGTAGACGGTTCGTTTCGTAAGCGTATACTAAAATAAAGCACACGGTATAGCCATCACAAAAAATATTATAATAATATGTGTATTGTGTATCATGGTTTTTTTCCCCACTCTAAAAACGCGATGTTTACAGAGTTTCCCGAACATTTTTATTCAACGGTCGATTTCGGACATGAGATATGTATATTATTATTCAGTCGAAATTATACCCAACACCGTTCGCTGACGATCCGATCCGATCGATCACCATCATCGACCCGTACTCGTTTGATAATGGGTACGACGGAATAATGGACCCTCGATGTATTCATAAGTATTTATTATAAACTTAAGCAATGCGTCGATAATTCTCGTGGCTGTTTAGGAATTCACTTATTTGGTTTACCGCTCGTCTCGCTGTACCGGTCTCGACGATCGACGCGTGTAAATTGACAACACGGTTTACGCACGCGGTTTATTGATCGATGTATTTCCCAATGTAAGTATAATGATATGTACATATATCTACAGGTCCAGCGCGAGACTTAACCACTTATGCTGTCTTAAATCAATCGACGTTTGACTTCGGACAATTGTATAATGAAATGGACCTAATCATCCTAATTGTTTTAAGTGATTATGGTCGGGGAACGATGCTACTTTTCAGTACATGCCGTAACAGCGAGTAACAGAGTCAAAAATCACTTATACGTCATACGTCTAACGTGAGAATGTGACCGGAAATAATGTTGTCGTATTGTTTTAATGAATCACGTGATATTTGAAATGAATGTACTATGATTTTTTTTTTTATTTTATGATTGTTGATACGTTTTTAATAATATATCGATAAATAGTTTGAACGAAATATAAAAAAAAAAAAATGGCCAGTAAACTTTCTTTGTGCTGCCTATGGAAGATTTGAGTTTACCTAGTTATTGAACAAGTCACAGTTATAACTATCGATATGTTCAGTTTTATTTTAATTATAAATCATTGCATATAATGTTTACGTAAAACGATTCTGAGCGGGAATAACGGAGTGTCAGGATTAATTCTAAAGTTACCTATTTTTAATAAGATCAATAAGCAAGTTTAATATTTAGCACTTGGTTCAACATTTTAATATTTTATATACAATTTTTACACAACATAGAACTTTTAATTCAGCGATCCGTATGGAATGACTATATAATAATAGCTGTAACTGTAGCGATAAAGTTATTAGAAAAAAATACATCAATTTTAATAATATTTTAAGTATATCGTAATAGTTTACCTATAATCATAACTCATAAATAATATAAAATCTTTAAACTTTATACAGCATTAGTAACTGCACGTTATTATTGAGGTTATACTTAATTAATTGATTTTGTTTCTGTTAATATATAAAAAAAAGTCTTATAATATTCGAAATTGAATAATATAATTAATAATTAATTACTTAAATAACTTTTGAAACTACATAATGATAATATGTTTTTTTTTTATTATTATTCAGTCTTCATAGCTAAGACAATAATGCAGGTCTTACTGAACATATTATTCTAAGTACTGTAATGCCATGGTAAGTATATGAATTCATTTTCATTACAATATATTTGTGACTTTGTGAGTGATTATTTAATATTTTATCATATAGTGTGAGTTTAATAATAATTAATATTAGATATCTAATACTTATTTTAATGTGTTAATTTATTTATTATTGAGGATTGAAAGAAATAGTTTTTAAATATTTCGACGACCCTCCCCCCCTCTAGCTGTCTTAACTTAAACCAGTTATTAACCACTTGAAAGTTCGTAAACGGCTAATGATTGTTAAAATGTTAATACATTTATCGTTCTTCACAGAATCTAAATACATTAAACGAAATTCTAGTTTCATCTACGTTTTATTATTTTTATCTAGCTAAGGTGCTAAGATCCAAACTCAATAAAAATCGTGTTTATTAATCTGGCGATAGCTTCTTATTTAATTTAATATGTTTGTATTGTGTGACGTCGTTAAAACAGCTTTAGATCCACGGATACTTGTATTTTTACTGGTTTACTCGAATTTACAGCAAGAAAGCGAGTATCCGCCGATTTTAAACGTTTTTAATACCGTCATTAAACATGCTAATTGTTTTAAAAGTAAACATATTTCAGACACTTGTCTCAAATTAACTTGTTAGTAACCCGTAGTATCCCTAAACAATTTGACACCCGAAAACCATAAAACACAAACGTAAAAAAAAAACGCCCGAATTAACCGAAATTCGATCATAAACATCTCGACTAATACAAAATCTTAATAATCGTGATTTTTAAAATTACATGCGACGTGTTATTTTGTAACCACAACTGTGGATAGTTTGAAGTCGTAGTTATAATTATTTAGTAATGATTATTTATAGGAATTATTTTAAGATAAATACTAATTATATAGGTAAAGCCGTTAATTAATACACTTAAGCATTATGCTCCGTTTTCAGTATATCAGAAATATTCTATGATTTGAAATAATATTCTAGAAAACGTCTTATAAATCCAAAAAAACTAAGTAAGTACAAAATAAAAAATTAGTTTTTTCCTGAAGTACTTAACACTCACATCAACTCCCGTTACAAGAGTTATGAACACCCAAATGGTTGTTTAAATTTTTTATTTCGGTTTTTGAACACTCGAATACACTCAGTATCTATAAGTAGTAACCCGAAAACCAAAACTCGAATAAATGATTCGGATGCATAGCCCTGCATTATTTATTTGTACTATGGTATTAGTTATTATTTATTAGACTACCAAATCCGTACGGGTTATTTTCAAAATACCTGCAGCGTTAATGTTATGATTTATGTTGCAATATAAAAATATTATAAAATCAACAGATTCAATACATCTATTTCATAATATTAATATTATTTCTAACGATAGGGTATTAGACGAATAAATATGTATTATACAAATGAATTAACACAGATATACATTTTACAATCTAATAATTTTGTGAATAAATGTGTCGAAGAAATTAATTTCAAACACTTTTCAAATGTGTGTTTTATGTTTAATTAATAATTTAAGTAAAATTTAACTACTTAATATAATATTACATTAATTGCTTTGCACAATTATGTGCGATAAATTTAATCTATAAGAACTCATATTACTCATCGTATAACTACGATAAAGTATGGAACTAGTATATTACTGTGCATTATATGCTATTACGCATAAATAAAACAACATTCTAGAATTTATTCCGATGTTTAAGCCAGTCGCTTATTAATTTGAAATTATACCAATCCCGTACATAATTATTAAATTTCAACTGTATTGCAGTATTACCATACTATACAAAGTCACTTCAAAGTGTAAGTTAATTGTAATAATGGATAATACTGTCTAGTATATACTCATATCAATTTTAGAATTTTCTTTTGACTTTCATTCGTTTAATCGCTAAAGGTACGTTGTTCTAATCGTTGCTATTAATGAAATAGTTATAATGTTTTGTTCTAACGGTCCTGACACCCTTAAGGCTTAAGTATAATTTTGTATATTTTGTACAGTAAATTATTGGAAAATAACTTTTTTTAAATTGTAATATTTGAAAAATGTTAACACAATGCGTTAAATGTTGAACAACATTTAAATTATGCAAACGTATGTATTAATAATAATTATATTTATTAATTTTTATTTTATATTTGCGGTGCATTGTAATTAAAAACTACTTCTTGATAAAGTATTAAAGCGAAATAATAATTTCTCACATTTTCAGTGTAATTTCACTTACAGGTCACAGACACACAGAACCACTTACACGCAAACATTATCGCCGTAAATCTTTTGCACGCGCACAGCAACAAAATTAATTACATTGAGTAGAAAAAAGAACAGAAAAAAAACAAGTCTGAATCCTGTACACATTGCACACAAATGTATAGATATCAAAAAATGAAGGGTTGAGCAGGTTTAGAGGTATAGGTACTTGATTATTTAAAATGGTTTTAAATATTTTTTGGAACCATACTTTTATTGATAACACCGAAAAATCGAAGTCTAAATCCTACTGCAATATAAGTGTTGTTTGATAGTATGACGTTTGATGGTAAAGTATTTCAGTGCGATATGAATCCTTAAACACAATAACAAACACTGAATTATGCTTATTACTAAATGCATTTTCTAAAATATTCAAACTGCATAAAAAGGGAGTTTTCTAATTTTAATTCAAGTATATTTATATAACAGTGTTAAACTTTTAAGTAACGTTATTTAGTTAAAATAAATTATCTGTAGACTAAAGAAATATAGAATGAAAGATTAACCAAATCCATTAAACACTCAAAAACGTATCTACTTTGTCGACAATAGAACGTTCCGATAGAATTTAGTAATTTAAATTAAAAATTATGACATTGAAATGACATCATCAACCCTAATAACTGCATTGTTTTTATAGAATGTTTCTACAATTTTCAAGTACTTCAGAATAGAAAATCGTTATTCAGGAAAAAAATATAATGCTGAAATAGTGTACGTATTAAACCTCGCCATTCAATTATGTATGGTAATTTTTTTGATTAGAAAAGACAATTTGTATACCTACATGAATGCATACTTGTGATTTTAGTAGACAATCGATTTATACTATACCGCATAATATTTTCATTAGACAGACTTTTTTTTTTTATGAGAAGAAAGAAAGTGTGAATGTTAATGAGACCAAGTGCATTTATTTGCTTTTTAAAACTTATGATTACAATGATTACATATGATATTAGTTCTTAAAGAAAAAATTCTTAGTTCATTAAATAAAAAAAAGTACAATCGCACAAAGATAAAATTAGATACATTTTTATCTGTATTTTCAAAACGTATCATATTGATATTTATAATTCAAAATATTAGGGATCGAAATATTAAAATTTTTGGAATTAAACTGTTTTCCCCTTAGTCACACAAAATCTAAAAAATAATGGAAATTTTTGAAACATTACACTATTTTCAAGAAATTGAATGGTTTTTGGGAGAAATTTTTTTCCCTTCGAAATAGTACGAACAATACATTAAATTAAACAGAAAACCTTGCCAATTGATAAAAATGGAACATAAAAACAAAATATTCGCATTAACCTAAAGTCTAATTCTGAATAATATGGTAACTATATTTATTTTTAATACTATTATTTTGTTATTTTTGTATAGGAATATAGGTATTTTATGTATTTTCAATTGTTTTTATTTGTATAGAAACTTCAAACGCGTTTGTTTCGGTGTTTTCGAATTCCGGACAAAGTGACAAAAACTATGTGAGTTGCGGACGAAATCTAAAAAGGTAACATATGAATTGTGGACACAAATATAAGATACGAATTACGGACAAATTTCCAATTATTATTTTTGATATAACGATGTATATATATATATATTTTTTATCAGTATTATAATATAATATAATAACTTAAAATAATTTAACAAAATTTTAAAAATAACGATTGCACTTTGCAAGACAGAAAGTTTTAACCCCACCTATCAATTTTTTGGTAGCTTGTCCTAAGTCCTGAAAAATGGTGAAAGGAAATATTTGTGTCCGCAACTCACGTGGTTTTTATTAAAAAAAGCTCTGTACACAGTTATTATTATGACAACGAAACTTGTGTTCGCAATTGTTATGTTATAATATTGACCTAAATAATTCGTCCGCAACTACTATGTGTCCGTTTATTTTTTGTATAGAAACGTAGGTACATTTGTAATTTTTTGGTTTTACGTCTTATATGGGAACTTAAATCTACTTTTTTACTGAATTTTTTGTGTACAAATTGTCCAGTGATTGTCAGTAAGTTGGTTAATAGTTTAATACTCAAATAGGCATAATGGTAGCAAAAGTACTTTATACCAAAGTTATGTAAAATAAACATTGAACACGAACAATTAATGATAAAATTCACCACTAATAATGACAAGAGCTATTGCAGATATCATTTACCTAAAACTATTTTACACATTATATTAAACTAAAATACAACGCCTGTCAACAAAAAAATCAAATATATATGACAAAATATGTTATAGTATTTTTTCTGAGATACCTGAAACATAATTCAGTTTTTGTAGAACGTAAAATATAGCTTTACTATTCGACATAATATTATTGAAATGCTTTCTCATTTCTATTGTAATTTTATATATTTTAAATTTTTAACAATTCTTACCGTGACAATGGTGTGCATGAATAGACCAGCTAACATCGAAGTGATCTCATTTATAACACCTAAATGCATTGAAAATAATTTATCACACTAAAACGATTCAGCAAACACGATCTCCGACTTCAGTGTTCGTGTAGGTACTTAAACCGGTCGTGTTACCAAAATATTTTACTTAATATTACATTCGAAATTGCTCCAACGGCGATGACTTATTATGCGATTATAGGTTACCTCTCCTTCCCCAAATCCGAGCTTGAAAAGCAATAGTTTAGTTGAGTAAAGTATGTGTGTAATTTAGTGAGTCTCATAGATGGGTCGTCAGAGGCGCTCAGTAGTCAAATACACTTTGAGTTTCTGATGAATTGATTAGAGTTAGAACCATTGCTCTGTCATATAATATTCCGTTTTAGGTACGTGTACTAATAACTGTAATACGTAATCACGTAGTATAGACTACCGTAGTAATGGTTGATATAGTGTTTGTGCAATGGAAGTATGAGTTTTTTTTTGCGTGTACAAATTCATAATAATTTATAACATTTGTATGCATCACAAATTAAAAGGTAAGCAATAGTGTAATATTATGAGAGAGGATTTAAAAAAAAATGCAATATGAATTAATAAGATATTTCAATGAACATTTTTGTTATTATAATTCACAATAGCATCATCGATACAAAATATCGCGGGGTCACACGATTATAACAGCCGTGTAAAACTACGACATCGAAAACTCGAAAAATAATCATAAAAAATAAAAATAAATAAACAAATATACACATACATCGACTGCAGTGAACCGTAGTTTGTCTTGAAAACGAATCTCTTTCGGCGGCGTGGTTTTGGGTCCGACGAAAACCGTAATAACTCTTATTGTGACGGAACACTTCCGTAAAATTCCTAACGACGAAAGTTTCGTTCTGCCTGTCGAACCAGCAGAAGCGTCTTTAGAGTTATCACCATACGGTGACAATACTTTAGTAGTAGTAGTAGTAGTAGTGGTTTGTTGTGGTGGTGAAGGCGATGGCTTTACACAGATACACATTGAAACATGAAAAACTAAAACAAATAATATGTAAATGTAACGAATGCATGACTATATATTATGCACCCTATAATATCGGTTATGTTACAAAATTCGAAAAATTGTTGAAAAAAATAGTCTTAATAATATGCTACATTTTAGTTTCATCATATAACAATATTATTAGAAAATATTAATGAAAATTATTTACTAATAATAGTAAAAATAAACGCAAAGAAGTAATTTCTGTGAAAGCAATATTAAAATATAGCCAGGGGTGTACTCGTCTACAAAAGGCTAGCGCGAGTCATATCCTTCTATGGTCCTTTTTTTTGTTTTTTCATTATAGTTATTAGACATTATAGTAATAATATTTATAAACATATACGAGAAGGTTTTTTTTTTTAATAATACCATCAGATAAAATACATTCTTTATATCAGATAAGTTAAAATATACATTTTTTTTAATGTGTTAAATTATTTTTAAGTTTTTTCATTTTAAAATCAAATAGGTTCTTATTTAATATATTATTTAATGGCTTAGACAAATACTCGATTCTACTTTTGTTTGTTTGTTTGTTTGTTTATTTTACAGCAGATAATATCACCAGTGTAACTACGGCATATCACTCTTACAGTCTAGCAGGTATAAGATGTGTTGTTTGTGTTTGAATAAAAAATTATCTCGCGTCGGACATGTGCACGCCGTTAAATAACTTAAATAACAGCGGATGGACAGCAAACGTTTCGACGTTTCGTATATTTGATTTATTTACTCAAAGTATAAACTTTGATTTAGAACCGTGACGTGAAATGAAAAGCAGTCGATTATATTTAAACTGCAAAGTAATGTATTTCCGGTTTTTTTTTTCTAAATTACTTTCATAACACATAATCAATCGGTGAAAGATTTTTAATAACCGTGCCACGACGGATTTGCAATTAGTATATATTTGTATGCTTTGCGCACTTTTCACTACGGAGATTTTTAAAATAAGCAGTGTATACACACTTCATAAACTTTATGTTACAGAGAAAAAATAATTGGCTTAAGGGAGAAACTCTGCCTTAAATTTTAAAAATCTCTGTAATGAAAAGTGCACAGAACATACATTATGGTTTTTGAAAATCAGTGTTTTTTCCTGGTACTGCGGAGAAAAAAAAAGTTTGAGGGGGAAAATCCCCTTAAAATTTTATAATCTCCGCAGTGAAAAGTACGCAGAACATGTATGCTACTTTTGTATACCACATTAACGTAAAACTGAACTCGCACAGTGATATTATTTTCTGGAAGTCGGTCGACTTCCGGTTGATTCGTTTTACACGAAAAATATTATTATACCTACTACAAAGGTCGTATCTGTAATATCGATTCGAAACGTATAGCATTACACTGGGTCTGACGAATGGCAAAAACGGATTTCGTAGTCGTATTCAGAACGTGCGAATCACGCCCGACGGGGCTGCAAAACCCGTACCCATCGCGCTACCCCCCCCCCCCCCATCTACGGGACTCCGAACACGGCGGCGAGCGTGTCTGTCGGACGAATGTCAAATAATGCGAAAAGTTCTGAGACGTGTGCTTACGATTTATCGCTTTCGCGGGCGTAACAAATTATTCGAATAAGGTTTACGTGTGTGCCGCGTGTGAGGTCTACATCATTATTATTTGGATAAAATATGCGAGCTGCAAACAATCCAGGTAAATAAAATCGCACGCATAAAGCAGTCGATTGCGACCTACACATATCATACGTCATTATGACATCGATTGAAATGACGTAATCTGCGCCTATATTTCTGAATTCTGTACTCGATGTGCATATGCACTTACTGTGTGAACTTTGAAAATTGAAACAAACATTTTTTTCACAAAGTTCGTAAAGGACAAATAATACTTACTGTGAATATTGAACTATTATAATATAATATTATTTATACTCAGATTATTGTATGCCCAATTTATTATTATCATTAATTCGTTAATTCATCAATGTGATTTGATAAGACTACAAAAATGTATTGCAGTTTTATTGTTGATTGCTCTATAGATAAACTGCAGTATAATAATTTGAATAAATAACATCACCGTCACCAAAACGTTTCACCCATTTTTGCAGTTCGTCGTTACTTCATTGCTTTAATTACTTAACATTAATTTTTCGAATTTCAACATTATTGACAATTTTTAATAGCCACCCACTTTTTGAATCCAATGTTCGACCATCGTGACGTCATCGCAGTTAAACTATTAAAATGAGATACTATATTTTTGATGTATAATCATTTTCGGAAAGTCGTCGCAGATTAACTATACGATTTCTATAGAATATCCCTCTAAACTATTTACAAAACATCAATTATGTACTGTTTTATTTTTACACGCAAATTTTTAGTTTCACGATTAATTTAAGAATTTATTATACATTTTCAGAATATTATTTGTTATTTAATGCCGACTATAAACACGCTAGTGCAAAAAATCATAATTAATATGCTTTTTTTATGGGCTTAGAACCCGACACAGATAACATAAAAATGAGTTTTTGGGCTTGCCTAACAGTATTACTGGTCGAGCTCACACAAATCGTCTGGCCGATGCGTAAGACATGGTCTATTGTGTTCTATTTGGTTTCCACTTTTAATGTAAGCACACCCGTTGCGTAAACTTGTACGGAAGATATACTCAAATCGATAGTGATTGTTACTAAGATACTTACCGATATACTGTATCCGGTATACGGTGATGCTTGTAACGTTTGTTTCCGATTTTGTATTTTGATATAATGCAATGATCGCGTTTTGTTTTAGGCTCGTTGAGAGAAATTAAAGTTTCCTAGATCTTAATAAATGATATAGTTCAGGGGTATGGGCAACCCGGCTCAAAGTTACTGTAGGAGATCAATTTTCAGAACTTTTAAGTCTAGTAGTTCAGCGAGTACAGAAGGTAAAAAAATATAGATATATTACAGACAAAAAAGGTACTACGCGGGACGCCCATCATCAGTTTTACAACAGATAACGATTGAAAATTAACACAACGCAATTGACGTATTGTTTGCTTTATAACCAATCGCCGTAGGTATACTTCTACAATACTTTTAGATGGTTTTACTGATCATTTTAAACAATTTTCAGCGATATATTTTCACTTCCGTCTTAACCGCATTATAGAGATTAAATTTGGTCGCTATATATAGGTATATTATGTATACTCTACTCGGATAATGTTCAGATAACCCGTTCCGTATACACGGTAGGTAGGTACAATACGTTTTTTTTCTCCGGCGTAAACGTCTGAAATTCGAAGATCGATCATCATATTATTATATACGGGTGTAATTTCAAGTCGACTTAACGTAAAATTGAAGATAAAAATATAACTTTCTTTTATTCAATATAGTATTATACATATTATATCGCATAATACTTGTATATTGCGTTTACGCGTATACGTATATGCGTATGGATGGAAAGGATTTGACATGGTTGATCACACACTGCAGGCGCAAACACCTAATCCTCCCCCTCCCCCCCTAGCACCGATACATAGACTTGCGTCGAGTTGGTTAGGGTTGCGGGAGGGGTCGTGGGGGGGGTTGTATTAATAGGAACCGGAAACGCACACCCCGTCGGTATCACACTACGCACTTACACGGTATTAATATATTACAGTAATAAGATTATAACTGGCAGAGTGCGGCGACGACGACGCTCGGGGTGGCCCTCCGCAGACGTCAGCCCCGTTCTGCGAAGGAACCGCAGAAATTTCCCCGCGTCTGCACCACCCCGCCGCGGCCGCCGAGACGACCCAATGAGATCGTCAGGCGTGACGCAAACTTGGCTAAGAGGAAACGACTTCGACGCCGCCGTAAATATACTACCTATATATATCTTATGAGCTACCATATACTTGTTAAGTATTAAAATATACATTTATTTTTTATTTTTGTGTTTCATAATATTATTATACACATTTCAGGAAATAAGACGTATATTTGACATTTATTTTAAATAATTTATGTTGCAATTTTATAGTTCAAAAATGCAAAATACTAAACATTGCTTGAGTACTTTAAACTTTCATGCTTGTCGTTCTATTGTGCTATTATATTATCCCTTTACTGGATTTTGAAAATATAACCATCATAGACAATGGTTAGTGAGTTTTCAAAAGCATTTGATATATTTAAATAGGTATATACAGTTATATTTTTATAATTTTGAAAACTATTAGTTGTAAAATATATTTAAACAATTTATACTTCTCTTACAATTTGTAAAGTATTTTAAAACTTCTTTATACCAACACAGTATCCGCTTTTTTTTTAGTAGATTCTTTATAGAAATAATAACACGATGAGCATCGTTACAATTTTGTAAAAACTCGAACTTCAAATACATATACATATATGTGTATTTGTGCAGTGTACATTGAATTATCGATATTTTTAAATTTGTGTAAGAACAAGCCGTGTATTCAAATATTTGTATTAATTTTTCAAACTTTTTGATAAATTTTTTCCCGTTTTTTTTCTTCTTAAATTTAAATCGAACATTCAAAAGATTAATAAACTCAGAGCTGTCCAACTCCCTCGAATTTCGCATATTACTGGGGTAAATGGAATTTTTTAGTTTCTACGATGTCTCTTTCTATAGGTATATATATATATATAATACAAACGATATTCCGATGGCCACGCCGAATACTGTGTTTGTCGTCGCACATAGAATATATTATAACGTTGTACCGTTCGAAAACGATTTAATAAAGTCCGTCCTATGATGCGTGACGATATGTCACGGAGTGAATTTCCCGATGAAGATTATTCGACTGCGTTCCGATTGTGTTCGGCGCGTGTAAATGTGCCTATATGTATAGGCGTGCGCAGCTCGGGTAAAATAATTGCCAATTTATATCTGGTCCCGACAGTTTCGGGTATCCCAAACGTTCTAAAAAAAAAAAAAAAAACGTACATCTAGGTAGGTATATATACGCACCTTACACACAATGACGTGTAAGCGAACAACCCGCCTTGTCGCATATATATTTCCATACGCGCGCACAACGGCGGTGTCAGTACGAAATGGTCGAGTTAGGTAGCTCTACGGTCACCGCGGATACCCTTACAAATTTATCTCGTACGCGGACTCTGTATACACCTATAACGTAATATTGCAGTGTGCGATACGGCACAGGGTACGCCAAAAAACGGTCCGAAGATGACCATCATCGCCGTCAGACGTTTCGAGAGATCGGCTTTCAAACGGAACGAGAAACGAGGAAGATTATAATGGGCTTAAATACTCCACAACAGCTGTATAGAACATCATCCGGCGTGCTATGTCGTACCGACGTACTATTCGCTTTTCGCCGGCACTGAAATACTGCGCGTTATAATATTATAAGTGGTAAGCCCGGACCCGAGTTTAGTACGACTGGGACCTGCGTGCATTATAACAAGGGTATAAATAATAAAATATATAGAAAGAAAAAAAATCATTTTAATAAATATCGATTGCTCGTTTTATCGTTTGACGGGTTCGACCTAATCGTCTGATGGATATGTGTTTGCGGTTTATAAACGAATCAAATCATGGTCGCGTTTAAATTTTTCAAATATTAATATCAAATATAAAATTATTTTATTTTTAACGTCAAATACTTTTGAAAACGAATAATATGAAAATAATAGTAATGTTTTTATTATTTTTTACATTAAAATCATTTTTATTTTAAATTGAAAATAATTATTTATGTATATCAGATACTTTTTTTGTCAAAATAATACTCATTAAATTCTTAAATGAACTATCGAAACTCTTATGGTTTTTCGAGTGATTGACGCCCCTAAACCAAACATTCACAAAACCGAAGTTCTGTAAGTGAAATACGTGTTGGAGCATAAACATCGATTGAATATGTATTAGGACGCTAATAAAAAGTTATCAACTCTCAATATTTACTTTTTAAGTATTCGCTTAATTATACATCAGACTAAAATATTTTCCAAGGGGTTTTTTATAGTACAGCTATTTAAAAAAAAAAAATAAAACTATTTCTTATCCATCTTGATTCAATGAATTTTCACTAAAACCACAGAACCACTGCGTGTGTTACCTGCGAATCATAATAATTATCTATTTATTTTTCGAATATATTATTTTGTATATAATAGGTATACTATATATAAAAGGGGCAGCCAAACAGTCGATCGCGGAAAATTTCAAAGTTAATCATGTTAGAATATATTTTTAGGGCCACGTACCCTATATGTTTCTTAATAATTATAGTTATTCAATAATAAAAAATTTTCTATGGATGTTGATCCTCAAAGGTAAATTGTAGATCGTGACCAAAATAAGTTTGACCAGCCCTGATATATAATATATACGAATTAATTTGACTACTAATCTAATCTAGTTCAAAATTTGGAACTAGTTGTGGCGAAAATACATCCATAATTTACTATGCCTACTTAACTGTAAGACATTTTATCTACTTTCATAACATTGTGTAATTTTTTTTTGTTATTGTTTTAGATTCAGAACGGCTTATGCACACATCATAGCTTCACATACATTAAACCTTTTCAAACCTTTTGAAGAAAAATAATATATATAATATTATGATTTCGACTAAATAGGACACTTGGCCGTCAAATATTTTAGCCCAATTATATTTCCTCCCCTTTCATTTACGCGCACACACACACACACACACACACACACACACACACACACACACAACTTATCTAAAAATATTATATCTACTATTTTCAGATTATAATGACATTCAAATAAATATAGCTAAATCATACGTTTTAATCAAAACTGTTATACTTAAGGAAATTGTATTTTTTTTTTCATGTTATATGGCAACACAATAAAATCTAATATAATAGTTTTTGACAATGTTCACATTAAGGTATATAATGTATTGATAGCAGAAACATTAGGGTTAGATACAATGTACGTCCGTCATATAGTTAATTGTCTTTAAGTAGATAGGTATATTATAATATAGTCATTGGTTTTACATTCTCATTGTCAAATTTTTGTTATCAATAATATAAAGAATGTATTGGTGTTTAATAGCAGACACATTAGCACATCCAATATCACAACGATTACGAACATGTAATGACACATCTGAGTATTGTCGATGAATTCCAGCCATAAAGTATAGTTCATAGAGCAATATGAGATCAGTCCGTTTACTTCCGCTCAAGTGACAAGTGGTGTTATTTCAGAGTTCTTAAGTGTTTTTAAAGTGAATATAAGTATTATAAAAATCAAATTATTTATTTTACTTTAATGAACACTATAGTTCATTTTTTCTACCACTACATTGTGCGCATGCGCTAATAAATCGCTTATATACAACTAATTTCACACTGTTATTTAAAGTACAATTTCTATAATTTATTACCCATCTATTCGTTGAAGGGTACAGTCTTGTTTTGCGAGTTCAACTAGTGTTCTTCAGTTTTAAACATCATCATGTTTTCGTGTAGTGTATGCGATGAAACCTTTACTAGGATCGGTAGTCTACACAGACATGCCAAGTCACACGAATCATCCACTAAAATCGTATGCAGTATATGCTCAGAAATATTCACGCGAAGAGATAACCTCATCAGACATAATAAAAAAAAAACTTAAAACATCGTAAGTATAAGATCGTAAGTACAGATTTATTAGATAAAATACCTATACATAATCAAGGCTACGTATAGGTATCATTTTAAATTATTACATTAAAATATATGTGTTATCTAAAGGTGATATATAATAAAGGTGTTGAGCAAAGTGTAATTTGTTCGTTGAATTATTTTTTCAGCCAAAGTTTTAAACAACTCCATACCGCTATCTTGACAATCATTTATATTACCTGTTAGTTTAATTTCATGGTAATTTTTTGCAACTGCTGGTGTCATCCCATTGGAAAAGTATTCAATAAACTCTTTTTTTACTTTTGAACACACTCTAAGGTAGCTATACGCTTCAGCATTATCAACTTTATATGAGTATGCTCAAATGATATTTAAAAATTAAATTACATAATCGCTTACAAGATCATAAATAAATAATAACAATGTATTATTGTAAAAAACATTAGCTTAGAAATATAAAACAAACTAACTTTGATAAGCAAAATTACCTTAATTTCAGTATTAAGTCTTTTTCTTAAGAACTCATATTTCCTTAATGTATTAGGAGTTTCATTTTTAATTAAAATTTTAATAGAAGCTTGGCAATTTTTATTCCTAATTCTATTTTTGTCAGGAGTTTGTTCTACAGAAAGACTTTTGTGTTTTGATATATGTTGACACACATAATCCTTCCTATATGCTTATCGCTGTTTATTAGGATAAGTCTTGTACACTATCCAATTTGTTTTGGCTACTGTAGAAAAATGTTGAACCCAATTTTTACATAGCTTACTAAATGTATTATTTTCTTCTAGAGTAAATTTTGTACGAATTAAATAATTATTTGCACTGGCACTAATTACTTTAGAAAAAATATCAAAATTAAAATTAATAGTTTTAGACTGAAAAACTCATAATGAACAGAACTACAGAATAAGAAAACTTCAAATTTCAATTTATTATCTTGTAAATAATGAACTAATGAGCTATGATAACTGATAAGTGATAGCGTAATTGACAGTTGTGCCACACGCATGCGCAATGAGTGATGTGCATACCCGTATGGCCGAATTCAGTTACGGTTCGTAAATACGCGTTCGGGCACTTATTTCGGCGACAAAGGCAATAAGCAGATCAGGTCACTCCTAAAGGTGCGGAGGTAATTGATATGCCATACGCCGATGTATTTTTGACTATGAATTTACTTCGCGTTATCTGTGTAAAAACACCAAACGTCTTCTGACGCGTTGTACCATCTTGCATAATAGTTACCGATCAGCTTGAGGCCGATTACGGCGTCGCGGCCACCGTCCTCGACCGTCGTATCAAGACCATCGCCGACGCCGTTTGAACTTCCTCTTAAACCGCCCGACGCTAGCGCCGTTCTTCTGGCGGCTGGACGATGGTCTTGACATCTCTGGCGTCTCAACGGAACACCTTGGCGTCCCATCAGGACTCACGAAACATCGTCTGTCTTACGATGCAGTTTCCCATCTTTGAATAGAATTTGTTAAATTTGTATAAGAGTTAATAATAACACGACGATGTTAACTACACGCAACGAAACAATAGACAGAGCAGTCAACCGTTGTTATTATTGAAACTATGGTAATAAAATTATTAAAAATAATATTATATACTAATCAGCAGCGATCTCTCACGAATCAAAATTCAGAATAAAAGCGTTATTATATCACATATTATTATTATTATATTGAAATTTTTATTGTTCGCGAGCTTTTTGATCTGATTTGCGGAAGTTTGTTATATATTTCCGTTGGACAGATGAACATAATTACTTTTTATTCGTGATACTTCATAATAATATTTTATAAGTCAACATTTTAATTGATAATTACTCATTGATTATTCGGCATTATGTTTTTGTTTAATATTTAATCTATTTTTTTTTATGTCTGTGTACTGCATAACTAGTCGAAATAATGCTTCAATTCAAAATTTAGGTGTGGTTTTGATATTCATCCTTGGTGCATTATAAAAGTCAAAAGTAAACATTTTCCAACTGTTTTCAAAAAAATCAAGAAAAACAAAAAAAAGGGACGGAAAAACGGGAACTTTTACACAAAACCAGTTTTCGTCAAAATTGGTTTTTTATATGATTATAACTCAAAAAATAATCACTGTGAATACTTAAAATTTTCACCACATTTTTATGTTATCGTAATTAATGCATGGCTAAATTTTCAAAATATTTTTATTTTTTTTTAAGTTTGATAAACAAATTTTGGATGGCCAAAAAAACTTGAAAATTTAATACAAGTTTCCTTATGAGTTTTTCTTATTGTAGTTAAAAAAATTATAAGAATACAAAGGCACAATTTTTTTTATTAGCATTTGAAGTCCAAACATTGACAAAAATTCGTCAAAATCATGAATATTTGCAAATTATTTTGTAGGTATAATTCATAAAAAATTTTGTATTAGTAGCTAAGAGTTGAAAATTTAATACAAGATTTTCCATAAATTTATCTTACAATAATTATAAAACAATTTAAATTTTGGACTATTCAGGCTATTAAAACATAAACCACCTTTTTGACCAACCACTGAAATTTATATCCTAGGCTGACAAATTATCTTCGTTCAGAATGGTTTTTCGTATACAATGATACCTATCACTGGATTCAAATTTAACATTTCTATAATATATAACAGTGACCCACACAGCACCTAATGTACAGCAGAGCGATATCCACTAACCCGCTTTTTTTGGTTTTATAATTGTTATTAAAATCAATTTCCCGTCTCATGTCGTATTTTATTCAGTTTATAAAATAAATACGGTGTTAATTTAACGTAATAATCATTGTTTCAAAATATTCAAAATACTCAAATAAATTTATATCAAATAATATATACAATATTCTAATTAGGTAGTGATTTATTTTTACCTGCTTAAAAGATATTAAAACTCATATGTTTTCATTATATAAGTTCGTCTTTGATTTAATTGCAATGCATAAAATAATATAAAATTATGTCACGTGTAAACACTTTCGATGTTGGTTTTGGCAGTTTTATGATTAAATATCGTCGTTTGAGATGTATCGGGCTGAAAGCCTATTTTATTGAGTTTTAAATAATATGATTTATTAATTATTATTTACAACTTAATGTAATTTGTACATCTCGTTTTAATATTTCATATTATTGACTAGTCGATGCTGCGTGACGTGGTCAGAGAAAAACTAAATAATACTAGATGATTTACATAGGATAAAATATTGCGTTTGACCTCGTGGAATATAAGCTACACATGTTTTGACAACTAGCTTTAAATTACGGATCTAAACGGAAACGTTAAATCCAACTATAGAAACTATTTTATTTTCTATAACTTGCTGCAACGGGTACAAACAAACAGATATTCATTCGTCATTCGATAGCCTGCAACAACTCCTTGCAGTCAGCCCCTCTATAAAACGTACATTTTTCAAAATCCTTAGCATTAGACTAAGCCGTAAGTTGTTTTAAACAAAATCGATAAACATTATCCGTTCATAATATCATATTATATTATAATGGCGTATCCGACGAATAACGTGACTTGTGATTTTTCAAACATTATATCAAATCAAATATATCTGTAAACTCGCGGTTGGCCGAGCGGCCGGCGGGTCAGGAGATGCCGGTAAGGGTGTATGTGCGCAGGTGTGGAGAAGCCCGGCTAGCAAGCGGCCAGTCTCCGGATTTCCGTGGCCACGGGTATCAAGCTGTGCAGGTGTTTGGCCCGACTCTTGCTGGTCGGGTGCATGGACATCCACCAGAATAGTTTGGTCGAGCAGCTGTCCGTCTTGGACATGGCGTCCCAGAACAGGTGGCCCTGGGTGACGTCCACGCACGCCTTGGCGGCTAGCTCCAGTCCGACGCGGTCGGCCTCGTTCTCGTACTTCCGGAAGCACGGCCACAGGATACACACCTTTATCAGGGCGACCGACGACAGGTGCGCCAACACGCTCCAGCCGATCGGTAGCGCGACCCAGATGGCCGCGAAAAACGGCATTAGGCCCAGCGAGTTGGCGACGAACACGACGCTGCACAGCTGGTTGATGTGCCGGAGCACGCAGTGCGCCATCTCGTGACCGAGGACTATGGACAGCTGATCGTCGTTGGCCATTTTGGTCAGACCGACGTGGACCATCACCTGACCCCCGGAATCCACGGTGGCGTTGATTGCAGGGCTGTCCAACACCTGTACGGTCCACCGGCGAGCTCCAATCGCGTCCACGCCGGCGTTGGCGGCCAACAGCCGGGACGTCACGCCGGCCACGCGCTCGTGGACGGGATCGGCGGCGTCCAGCAGCGGCGGCTCTCCCGGGCCCCTGCACTCCTCCTTCTCGGACAACTCTTCGAGCACCTTGTCGCTGAACAGGAACAGCCCCCGGCGACCAGTCCACGGGTTAATTTCGGTGTGCCGCCACAGGAACGCCCCGAAAAGGCAAAGTGCGGCGACCACGGCCAGCCCGGCGAACGGGCGGTTCGTCCAGGCGGCGTCCACGTACCGCCTCTTCGTCTCGGCCGCCTGCCTGGACCACCAGTAACGCGCAGTTAGTCCCGCGACCAAGCCGACGATGCACGGCAATTGCATGAGGAACAATTGCATGCCGAAGGTCATGTTGTCCGGTGACCACGACCCGATCACGCCCGTCCGACTGTTATAATAAACGCACCGATTATCATTATTGTCGCGGTTCGTCTACATCAGTGGTCTCAAACTCGAATTGCCAACGGCCATGTATTATATTATTTACTTTTTTTTTAATTACTCGTTTTAATACTAAATCTAAAATAGACAAAAATAAAAATTTTTGAACGAATAAATATTCATTGCCGGCCGCTTGTTTGAGACCACTGGTCTACATGAAACCGTGGTTGAAACACTGTTCCAGTGTTATTCATAGTCGTTGTCCAAAACCAAGGTTTAACCCGAATTTAAAAAAAACTCAGTTTTAATTCTTAGACCTCGGTTAAACTCGGGTTTAGTAATATCTTATTATTCATAGTCGACGTATTATAGTCATGGGCTAAGCTAAAGTTTTTAAAAACTGTGGGTCGTCTCAGTTTTATTATAAACAGCCATACAACCCCCGCAAATTTCTTGCATATTTTTTGCGAAATTCATTGGTAAGTTCGTCGTATGGATTTTTGTGAATTTCGTATATTTTCCGTTGTTTAAAATGCAAATTTCTTAAATTCCTTACGCGTCTAACATTTTTTAGCAATAACCATTTTTCTTGAGTATAAAGTGATGCACACGTTTTTAAAACAAAAATTAATTAAATTAAATGATTATAATATAACAGTGATTTTCATAATAAATAAGCTTTAAACCTATTGTTTGTCTAGTTTATAAATCGGAGGTTTATCGTTTATGAATACCAGAACAAATAAATTACCATTGAACTATTTTTAAATCAGGTCCAATTTGATTATAAATAACACTGGAAGAGTTTAAAAACTCGTTTGTGCACAAAATATTTTAGAATTGACCGCTCGACGTTTGTACGATAACACACATTTTGTCCGTACTAATAAGCATGCAAAACATTGTTTTTCTATGGCCAAAAAACGTTTAGCTGTACTTGAATGTAAAAGATTACTTTTACCACTCACCGAAAGCATTTTATTTTTTAAAAGATAAACACACTATTACGTATTATACAACTGTGTGGAAAACGTTTACCAAAATGTAGATTTGTACTCACCTCCTCAGCGAGTCACCAAGATTGAATTATTATTATAAAACAAATCTATGTCGACTTTGAAAAAGAACATGCTCGCACATAACCCGATTTTAAAGGTCGTCTTTCCTGTATATTTGAATATTGTATTGAGTGAACCTCGGTTTTGTCGAATAAAGACCAGCAATATCATGATTACAAGAGTATAAAAATAATAATTCCTATGTAGATGTAAATGGTTTAAAATGCAAGCCATAAAATTTGTCAGGAATAAAAATATTTAATATTTTTTTGGTTTGATGTTTGTTTGTCACCAGAAAAAATAGTGACATAGTATATTTTCAAATTTAATAGCTATAATTGCTCCACCCGGTGTAGTTTATGGCTATTCTGATTATGTTTTCGCATAATATACTTTTACTTAATTAAAACTCCAACTCATCCCAGTGGGCTGGAAAATCAATTGATGAACAACCGAGTACAACGAACGGATCCGAAGCTTTCCATAGGCATTATAATATTAAGAATTTAAGAATTATTTATATTGTATATTTGTGTATTATAATTTACGCCCTGACGATTAGTCGTATGAAAAATAATCTGTGTGCAAAAAGTTTGTAATCTTAATAAATGTGCGCAAACTAGGACCGCGTTAATAAAGTACATAGGTAACAGCGCTTTATAAAAGTCAAAACTTTCGGTAGCACGAATCGTTTTTATTCTTCCGTAACGGTTTTGAAATTTAAGCATATATAGATAGGTAATAAAATATTTAAGTCACGCATTATATTATAGATTACCAAAAATGATATTTCAACTGAAGTTTGGTGTTTTTGGATATTTTCATCACGGGATTCAATGTGCTTAACGCCATGCAAGTCATATCTCTTATCCAACTAAACAACGATTTTATTAAGAATCTCAAACCTGATATTGAATATAGTGAAAAGTTCTTAGAAGTTAACTTTGAAAACATTGTAGAAATAATATTCAGATTTAATGCGATACTCAATAAGAAAATAAACTAATACAATGAACTTTGACGACATCAAATATAGCACTGTATAATAATAATAATAAAAAAAAACATTAATTAAACGAACATTTTCGTATCGTAGGAAACGCTCTTATCTGCCATAAATTTTGGAGATAAAATTGTTATAGTGTAATACATTTCTTTCATTTGAATAATTATAGTTGTAAAAAGTGTATTTATGTGGAACTTTGTATTATACTTAATATAATATTTTCAAGCTTTATGACCAAAAATAAATAAATAAAAAATATTTTAAGAACATATTTTATAGAAAATTAAACTAATTGTCTATTAATTATTACTCATAATTATTAGTCTAAAGATATTTGAAAGTATCATTGTGTGTACTGTATACTCAGTGTATAGAATAGAATAATTTTAATGATAGTTGGGAATAATTTAAGTTTTTTATTACTTATGATTTTTAAATCATATAAAATATTTTTATGATACAAGTACATTTGGATTATCAATGTCATCAAAAAATGAACTTCAAATGCTCATAAAACATAAAATTAGCTTTATGAAAACATTTTTTTTTTTTTAATCAAGCAACACAAATTTATGTAGACTCTTGTATTATATGAGTACATTTTTAAGTTAAAAATATTGAAATTAAAAACTAAATGAATTATTATAACCATTAAATAATTTACATCTTTTTTTTCAAATGTTAACTTTAAACGATTATGGATAATATTTCTAAGGATGTGTTTTTGATATCTTTTAATTGCTATATAAATAATTAGTAAAGGATTTTATATTAAATATTTTCAAATATTTTGAATAATAAACAAATAGTAAAACATAAAAATATTTAAAAATTTCAATCGACTATACATATTTTAGGAAGAGTCTAAATTTATTGAATATTATACCTTGTCTAAAAAATAATATAATTTAATATAATTTTTCAAGAACATTTCAAATGTCTAAAAAAATGTTATGTACATTATATTTCCTATCATTTTTGCGTCAAATACCGAACTAATTCATGACCATTTTCTTTCACTAGTCACTGCTGTACCGTAGATTTTTGAATTAAAATCAAAAACTGATGTTGCTAAAACATACATTTTTTACTACTATTTAATTTCTTTTTTTTAATTATTTTAAAAAAAAAAGAGTTTTTACCAAAATACCAACTAAATCCAATTCGCTCTATCAGTGACTGTCGATACAAATAACGATTGAAACTGTATTTAAATTCAATACTGACAATACATATTCTGACACAGATACCGATATAAGGTATAATATGATTTTGTGATATAAATTATGCATTATATATTAATTGTATTTATCGAGGCAAAAAATGAGTGTAGGTAGGTACCTAATTTTATTTATAAACGATGGTTAACAAAAAAAAGTCTTTCACAATTCATTATTGCAAATTCAATGATAAATAAATACTATAACGATTCAAAGAGGATTGAGAAGATTTTTTTTACCAAAATATTAGTAAAACCGCAATATTATTATTGTTCGCTTTTATTTACTATAAAAAAAATATTTTATCACGATACTCGATGAGGTATTTACAAAATATCCCAGAAAGTTTCATCTGAATAAAAATAAAAATAAATTTGAAAATTATATTCTTAAAATAACACGATTGACTTTGTCCACAGATATGTATGGAACGAATGATATATATTGTATTTTTGTTAATACCTGCGGCGTGTTTCGCCGTCGCATAACATATTATATTATATAATAACAATTCATAAATACTATGGGGAAAAATAAATATCTAAACAAGTCACATTATATTAAAATTTTTTTGTGAACAAAACCGAAATCCTTTATAATTCCTAGAAATATATTTCACGTAGATGTATGTATAGATTTTTGAGTATAGCTGTTATAATATACGGCCGCTGCCAAAACAATAACGTCTCAGAAGATCGTATTTCCGTAAAAGGTTTTTTTTTGTTTTTTGTTTTTTTTTTTATCATCTAAGCCATAAACTAGGTGTTGGATTAAGCTTAAAACGTTTATAATACGCGTGTATTCGTAGTATTTTTTATTTCTGTTTATACCTACATTTAACCACTCCAATGTTGCCCCCTCCCCCAGAGCTATATTTTTGTTTTTAATCATTACCTTCTCGAATTACGTACACAAAAACAATAAACTGTAGAATATATATGTAGGTACTGATATAGTAAACTTATACTTTGCTTGATCAATACAAAGGTTTTAGCTTTAGTCTTAACACTGTTTGACGCAAGTCAATCCCTATCATACAATACCTACTGTGTTGTACACACTGTTCATAAGTTAGAATTAATTGAATAATGTTATAGGTAATTAGTCAGACTTAGTATGGAAAACTAAAAAATAACCGCCTAATTTCTATACAAGTAAACTAGATAAAAAATGCTATATAATTATTAATTACATTTTTCATTGCCAGATTAAAAACTCGATGTAATTAAAATTTTAAATCGGTAATTAATTATAATGGTTAAACGTCTATAACTGTTGAACCGTGTTTACATTCGCCATAAACATGTAACCAAGCGCTATTTAAAGCAATTAGGTAGGTGCTAGGTACCTAACTATAGTGTAATAGTTTTGTTATAATATTATTTTCTTCGAAATTCTACACATATAATACGAAAAGTACATATATCTGAGTATAAAATAGCATATACGTTTTTACCTAATTATAAAAAAAAAGTGTAAACGTGAAACTTAATAATAATATTATGAAAAATTGTTTTTTCTGTTTTTAATCAACACATTTCTTGTACTTATAATAATTTACTTCGTATTGTGTATTATTTTATTTTTTATTTACTATACAATTTAATCAATATTTTTCATTAAAATGTTAACTTGTTAAAATATATTTATTTAAAATATAATGGCATTCCAAAGTTCCTACGGTTCGTCTGTAACACGGTATGTACCGGGAAAGAAGTTTAATGGCATAACGATGTTATCTATAGAATAATTTTTCCTCTGTGTAATTTATAAAAATCTCTTTATAGAACGTATCGTTAAGAAAATAGAGAACACATAAATAAAACATTATTACCTAGTAAATTTTTCGAAAATCAAATAAAACGTAAAATATTATAGTACCGGTCGATCGAAACAGTTAGCTTAAAGTATTACCAGTAATCATTTAAGGCGTATATAATACACATTTTACAATACTTGAACACTGATATTATCAGAAAAAATAAAATAAACACGTACAAAAATCTTATACTGTACAACGGGCTAAATAAGACACTAAAGACGGATCGATTATTGTCGTTCATTATTATGAAGTAATATTATATTAATTACTCACTACGAACCATTAAAATATAATATTGAAATATTACTAAATAATTATCATCTAATAAAAAGAACGGTTTGAGTACCTATTTTCCTTATTTAATTACTCAATTAAATTAAAACCTAAAAAATTATGAATTATTTATTTATAATGCCAAAAACCAAACATTTTTTTTTTTTTTTTGAGATTAATTTGACGTTTATTACGCATGATAAATATATCCTTTATAAAGGCAAATGCATGCAAATGATATTACATATAATTTCAAATGTTTGACTAAATGTATCAAATTTAATGAAAGCTTAAAATTATTTTTATTGTTAAAATTATTAATTGAGTAAAAAAATTGATTATGTGTTAGATATTCCTTTTTACTTTTTGAACTAAACTTAATTAAATATGTTTAAAATTTCGTTTTTTTACACATAAACTTTAAATTTCAAAGCAGTCAACAAAAAATAAATTATGATAGTTTGGTTTCAGTATCAAAAATCTATTCGCTTTTATGAGCCTAAGACTTTAATGTATATTTATAAAACAGTTTCGATCGATTTTAATTTAAAACTATACCATAATATTATATACATAGGTTTTGATTTTTGTACTTCTCATAAGCTTTTGATCCTGACTTAAGATTCCATAACTTACACAGATCTAGCTATACCTACATAATGAACAATAGTACAGGATTAAAAATAATGTAATCCATTATATAATTATTAATATTTTCATTTAGACACTTATTGTTAAATTAAATTCAACTTTGGAAGTTCCACCAAAAGTCTAGTTCTGATTACTCACTTTTGCGTATAGATTGCATACAGTTATATTTAATAAAAATAATAATAATAATAATAATAATATTTTTTGACTTGATTTTAATTATTACTGATACAGACTCTCATTTGAATTATGGAGATTACTTGCTAGTAGAAGTAATCAATATTGTTTACCTAAATTTGTATAAATACGACATTGTGTAAGCAGTGAAAAGTATATTATGTTATAATAGATGAATACATTTACCGGTACTAAATTCCAAATAAATCAATTTCCTTCACAAATACTTACTTAAATAAATTTAAAGTTTAATACCTAAATGGATTTTACATTATTCTCAAGACAAATCGTTCATCAGTATTTTAAGTAATCAAATTTTATTTTATGTATTTTGTTTTTGTTGATTGTCTTCAATATTGATTCAAAACAAATAAATAATTTGAACTAAATGCCTTCAATACTGTTTTTAAAACATCTTCGAGTTGTGATAAACCAGACAATATAACCATTTACATACATAACGAAAACAAACAATAATTTAAATAATAAATTCAGTAGTTTTATACTGTTTTATTTAAAATAACATTTTGATGATTCAAGATTGTCTATTTAATATTTAGGCTATTTATAAGCTCATAAATTAAAAAAAGTTGAAACGTAATGCTAATTTTAATAACATGCTACTTATATTTCTTATTAACTTTCAACTTTAAGAGTTACTGTTTTTATACACTAACGTATTAATTAAAAGTTAATTTTGTGTAAAGTTATCTAAACTAAGTTATGAAAACTTTTAAATATATTTACTTATTTTATACCTTTAAGTATTTCCTCCTCAAACTTAGACTAAATAAATTATAATTGAATTTAATTATTACCTAACCATTAACCTATTGAAAACAAAATCATGTTAATTTGGACGAGATTTCGCTGTAACAATATTTCGATTTAAGTTACTAACGAACAACGTTACACATATTATAATTATAACCATTTCAATCATATTCATATTTCAATTGGTGTCTAACTATAACTATGTATACTAGTCGTCTCTGAGTGTAAAATATATGTAATTAAATAAAATTAATATTTTTTTATTTATTCTCTCTTTACATTACACTCTGAAATGTTTTTCACGTATTTTTCTCAACACAAACAATACACTTTTTTTGAGAACAAAAGTTTTCAAAATTATTGTAAAATCATATTGTACACGACACAAGATAATCCAAATTAGCTGGGGATTATATTATGTCTTGAACGTTCAGCCATGCGTTGATTTCCGGCAAATTATGTGGACAAAATCACACATATGGGGCCGTACCCATTTGAAAATAATAATAATAATGAAATCAAACATTTACCAGCCCGAATGCGTTTCGGCCATAAATTTCGTCTGTTGATCCGCACTGGTGCGTGGTGACGCCGTAAAAACGACTATACAGTATAGACAGTGTAGTACACACAATGTTTGTGTACATAATCGTATGATAATGTTTAGGTAGGTACAGTGACAGTGTGTACATTAACATATTACCAACAACAGTGAAAACCCTCGTTAACAATGAAACGTTATTATTTCGGAAAAATCCCATGATTCCTATATATTACGAACGAGGAGAAAAAAAATGTGATTTTAAATTTTCAGAAAAATGAACTGAAAATTTTTTTTTTTGAAATATCGATAAATAACTTTATTTATCCGTTTTCGTTGCCGTTGTTTATCATTGTTAATCATATGATTTATGTACCTACTTTTATTAAAAATACAATTCTGATAAATAATAAATAAATACGTATTATTATAGATATAATATTGTAAGTATATTATTATAGCTTGTATTTAAGTATATTGTCTCGTTAAAAAAAAAAAAATAAAATATATACATATTAAATTTTAATAAATATTTCATCTTACTTGTTCGTTACAAATAATCATGATTATTCTGGTCGGACACAAATAGTTTGAGTGAATTCACTTTTAAAAAGGGTTTGATGTATCTATTTAATTATTATTGGATACAGGTACGTTATGAACATGCGCAACTTTTTTATTGTTAAAAAAAAAAACATATACATGTTTTTTTGTCGGTAAACCTATTCTGTATGCATACTTCTTCAGTTATTTTTTAATTAAAATTTTATAAAGTCAATATAATGAAATTATATTCATTGGAATGCAAACGGTTATTCGAATGCGTGTAACACTGCTTTCGAGCTGCAGTCTTCGAGTTCACATATTTTCATTTAACGCATGTGTTTTATAATCTATAATCTGATAACATAAATAAAACAATCCTTTTAAAAAACCGTTTTATATTATGACCTCGAAGGGACCAGAATTATAATGGTACTGTTATTGTAGTTATATTGCGACCGATAGTTCATAACAAGCGTTTTTTTTCTTTTTTAACATGTGTTTATGCATCAAAACATTTTTAATTGATCATTATAATAATATCGAGTTAGCAGCTTGCTACTAGATGGATGTGATAAAGAAATTCATATTTTTTTTTATGACGCGTTTCCTTGACGTTTGTATAAAAACAAAAACAAAACTGCTTTACGTTACGATTGAGACTGCAAGTCCAATAAACGTTATCGTTTGAACACAATAACGGATAAATTAAAATTTAATTAAAAAAATATCAAAGTCTACATTTGGTGTTGCTGCAGTGTGTTTCATATACTATAAGCACCTACTACTGCTTTATAATATAACGTCGTTGGTCAATCTCCAACGTTAGAGCGGCGTTAAAAAAACCGAGAATAGGTAAAATAATGCCGAGTGGTTCTAATAATAATTCAATCGTTTATATTAACGCATCGTCTTATTGTCGGTTTCGTATTTTTATCCCAGCGCCTCTATACAAAACCAGACTGTTCGGAAGGAAGTACCTATCGCATATTTACTGCAACGTTTTACGGTGACTCTTTCACGCGTTTGGTTTCTGATCCGACCTCACTTGGCCGACCGGCGCGTGTTTGATGATGTCTTTGCTTCTATCGCGGATCTATCTGCGTATTCGTACACATATAAACGACCATCAATAACCGTAATTTATTATGGTCGGTATTATATATAATATATATTCATATATCAGTACATGACAAGGATAGCGTTTTATATGCGAGTATAGATGTTTACTTCTGAATAACTCGTACGGCCCGAAACCTCCCCCCATATTTCCATCACGCGCGCTATTTCGAATAATACAGCGATTTTCGTTTGAAACCTGACCAACCGTGTCGGACAATATTATGGAGTATGAAATTTTATTCGCCACCTCTTTTGAACACCGACAGAGCGGAAAATCGAGCTGGTTAGATTTTTTTTTTTTTACAAATTCATAATTCACGATATACAAGTACATAATGTATTGATAATAATAATAATAATAATAATCTAAAGTGATTGATTTCTAGCTATATCTATTCAATATAATATATTATATTATAATATATTGTAATGAATATAGTTTCGCACTGAAAATACCTACCGGATTTGTGTGTGTATGTGTGTGTTTTTTTTTATTATTACTGCAACACTATTCATAACAAAAACTGGACATGGCATGCAACGCATTACAATTAGTATTCAATAACATAATATTATAACATAATATCTATTATATTTTATCGACAAAACCAATTAGTGTTTATACGTAGGTACATATATCGGTAAAAATATTGAATACCTAGTAAATTACGCGAGTGGACTACACGCAACATATTGTATGAAAATATTTTAATTCGGCAAACTATTAGTGGGTACATACACTCATACTAAGTAGGTAGTATACATTTGTATGTTCTGCGCACTTTTCACTTCGGAGATCTTTAAAATTTTAGGCGGTGTTCATCCCCTTAAGCCAATTATTTTTTTCCCCGTAACACATAAAGTTTAAGCAGTGTATACACACTTCATAATTATATTTTTACTCAAATTTTTTAGTCATGCTTTTTTTTAAAAAAATAAAAATAATACGTTTTGATTCAAAATAAAAGAAATATATTTATATGTACTTTATACTAGGGAAGTATGAAAACTAGTATAATCAATTTAGAATTAATTTATAATAATGAGACAGTACATATAAATATATTTCTTTTATTTTGAATCAAAACGTATTGTTTTTATTTTTTTAAAAAAAAAAAAACATGACTAAAAAATTTGAGTAAAAATATAATTATGAAGTGTGTATACACTGCTTAAACTTTATGTGTAATATAGAAAAATGTATTGGTTTGAGCGGAATACTCCACCTGTGTTACAGGTGTTACAGGGAAAAAAAAATAATGTTGAAGTGTGTATACTGTATACACTGCTTAAACTTTATGTGTTACAAGGAAAAAAATAATTGGCTTAAGGGGGAACACCGCCTTAAATTATTAAAATCTTCCTGCTCAAAAGTGCGCAGAACATACATTATAGTTTTTGAAAATCAGTGTTTTTTACTGGTACAACAGAGAAACAAAAAGTTTGAGGGGAAAAATCCCGCTTAAAATTTTGCAATCTCCGCAGTCAAAAGTGCGCAGAACATACAAATGTATACTACTGTACTATACATACACATACATTTATCATAAAATATAGGTAATATTATTACGTAATTAATAACAAATATAAATTATAATGGACGTCATAGTTGATTCACATCGACAACGTATGATATAGTATCAATCCATAGTCATCCGACTTCAATTTTTCTCGCCATTTTGAGTTTGATTTAAAAAGAAAAACTTTCAATTTGATAAGGTAGTTTAATCATAAATCATAATATACCATACTAGTTGCAGACTGGGTAAACGTTGTATTGCTCGTAAGTAGGTATATTTTGTACGTTCTATCCAAGTTTTTACACGTTGGCAAGTGGCGAATTCTACATAAATTGGTTTTGTTTACCGTGTGGACACAAATTACACATTTTATCCACGCGAACACAAACTACACATTTTATAATTCTTAATTAGTATCTGTTTAATCTATTCCGGAGTTATTTTTGTGCGTGCACGCATGTGTTTCCATAGGTATTCTATCTTTTATTAAAAACTAAGAATTATAAAATGTGCACTTGGTGTCCGCACGGTAAACAAAACCAATTTATGTAGAATTCGCCCCTTGCCACCGTGTAAAAACTTGGATAGAACGTACAAAATATACCTACTCTCGTAAAGATTTTTTTTTTTTTGTTACATTGGTTAAGACCTACACTATTAGGAGTACCGATTAAACCTAATATGTGGTTATGGCTTTGATTACTTTTGTGATTTCCACGATGACCGAGTACTAATAGTTGTAAGAAACACCAACTATTTTTACATATAGGTACAGTTAGGTAGCGTAATATATTATAAAATCTAATATACAGAAAAATAAAAAAACAAAAATCCTCCACGATAGAATTTTTAATTGAAAATCTGAGACACAACAAAATTACATTATTCTTTTGAGAATAAGTGCAAAATAGCGAAAACGACGTGACACTTTTATTATATAAATGATAGTTTTTAAAAACAAAAATTAAATAAATTTATAATGTACTATGTAAAAGGCATGTAATTTCTGAACTATTTAAATATATATTATTCTGAAACCATTAAATTCTAAAATTTTGAAATAATACATGTTGTATTCTAAATTTTTCTACGTCAAATAATATTGTTTGTAGAGACTTAATCGTTCGTCAAAAATGTATCTATTCTAAAACAGTATTTATGAGCGTATAGTAAATGCATAGTAAATGTATTGTATGTAACGCAAGGTGAACGGTGATTTCAGCTTTATCAATTTTTTGGGCTTTACAACGTCGAATTAAAGTATAAACAAAAAACTAATGAATTATAAATAACGTGAAAAACAGTTGAATAAAAATATGTTTATAAACGTTACAAGTAGAATTAATATATTATTATAAAGCATACAAACAAATACAATAAAATACTAGGAATATTCGTTAATTAATTATTAATTTAAAAAATCAACTAACGATCTATTCACAATTTATAATTTATAATTTTGGAATACAGCCGTGTTAGCTTCGCATTCATAATATAAATTTAACAATTGAATTCGTCCACTTCCCTTTCCACGCAAAAAATATACCGTTTAAAATTCTATAGTGTACCGGGTAAAATAAAAATAATAAAAAAAAAAACAATATTAAACTATATTGTACCGGTTAGTTAACTACTGTATTATGCATAAATGCTTATGTACCTACCTATACAAACTTAAATTTTCATTAAATAATCGTTCATTTTAACTTAAATATTACTTGTGTTTGTGGATTGTAAATCTAGTCAGGTAGTTGAAAGCACGAAATATATGTTTTATCCTTGCCCACGTCAAAACTAGTTGATTATTGTGACTCGTTCGCATTATAATACTTAGGTATGTATAACCCGATTGCTATAAAAGTACCCGTCGTCATTAGTCAACACGAGGATTTTCATAATCAGCAATACATTTTTCCCTCCGATAATCGAATCATGTAAACTAACAGAACAGTATTATCTGTGCAGTGTTGAGTATGCTATAGTAGTATATATTTGTATGTTCTACGCACTTTTCACTACGGAGATTTCAAAATTTTAAGGGGGATTTTTCCCCTAAAACTTTTTTTTTCTTCGCTGTAACAGGAAAATACACTGATTTTCAAAAACCATAATGTATGTTCTGCGCACTTTTCAGCAGGGAAATTTTTAAAATTTAAGGTGGAGTTTTCCCCTTAAGACAATTATTTTTTCTATGTAACACATAAAGTTTAAGCAGTGTATACTCACTTCAAAATAACTTAATATCAGGTTCCGAATACTTTTTTCTTAGTACGATTCTTGAAATGATGTATAGATATCATATAATAAGGTAAAATTATTTTTAGCAAAACCCAAATTTAAATTATTATAAGAATATGCTATTGAGTAAAAATTTGAGTAAGAACATAATTTAGAATTATTATGAATTGTGCTAACATTGGAAATAAAAAGTGTTGAAGTGAATATACACTGCTTAAACTTTATGTGTTACATAGAAAAATAATTGGTTTGAGTAGAATACTCCGTTTGTGTTATACGAGAAATAAATAGTGTTGAAGCATATATAATACACTGCTTAAACTGTTTTATGTTACAGGGAAAAAATAATAAGCTTAAGGAGGAAACTCTGCCTTAAATTTTAAAAATCTCCGTGCTCAAAAGTGCGCAGAACATACATTATGGTTTTTGAAAATCAGTGTTTTTTCCTATTACAGCGAAGAAAAAAAATTGCTCGAGGGGGAAATTCCCCCTTAAAATTTTGAAATCTCCGTAGTGAAAAGTGCTCAGAACATACAAATGTATACTACTAGTACTTATGTTCGTGCAATAGATTTACAGCTAGTGAACAACGACTGGAAAGCTACACGTCTATACCTAACGTATTCTCACGCAGCACGACTATACGGAGTCAGCTGGCTTAAATGTCTAAAATTTTTGTTTTACTTTTTATTCTTTCTCGTCCGTGCACAAAATCACTCCGGAGTGTCCGAACGATGCAGCGTTTGTAAAACGCCGAAAAACGGTTTGTATCCTGCAAAACCTAGGATAGGTTTTTTGGCACTCGAGTCCATTCCTATTCTCTGCCTGGACCTCTGGACTCTGATCTGTCGAGTACTGTTGCACAGGTACGTTTATACTCCTACATACGTATTATATTATATAATACCCGTACGGCTTTCTGCCTCGAACGTCCGTCGACTTTACCAACCACCCCCTCTCTTCCTTCCTCGTGGGTATTGTTCGAATAATATATTCGGGTGCCGCAATAAATTAAACGATCTCGTGCGTGTTACTTTCCACATACTATATGTACACACACACATGCGTTCAAAATATGTGTACACATATATAATATAAGTATATACGAAGAGGAGAGACAGAGGGATGTTGTGTGGGTCACTGGACTGCACGCCAACCCAACCTCGATTTGATTCGACGCCAAAGTGTCCGGTCGGCAACGATTTATCGTCGCCGCCGTATATACGAATTAGTTGATTAGACCGTCGGAATGGATTCGTTTTAACTGGGCCCAGTGAGACCAGAGATCAGTCGTTGGTTAGGTATAGCATCGAGCACATAATACGGATTATTTTATATAGATGCCTACAGGCAGACAGGCAGTAGTGTGTACACATCTCTTGTGTAAATATGGAATAGGGGAGGGGGGATCAGTTAAAAATCGTACTAAAACGTTTTCAAAAAAAAAATACATCTATCATAAATATTTTCGATGTTACCTATACATAAATGATATACCTAGTTAACATGCAGCTATGTTGTACATGCTTTAATTTAACATGAATTTAGGCTTTGTGAAACTAAAGTAAACGTAAAATCAAAAGTGACTTTTATGAAATACCAACTAAATTAAGCTTATAAGTATCATAAATTTTATATATTGTATATAAGTACATCACTTTGCATTATCGCTTCTCTTGGTATTTAAAATATTTCACTTTTTTAAACTCTCCTCATACTGAATAAAATATTTTGCACAAAACTCTTGAAAATTTAACTCTTTATTCTGTGGTTTATAAAGTATGCATGTTCTATACGATATTAATAATATTTTATAAGTTTTGATTAATACGTTTGTTATTATATTATTATTTTATAATCAGAATACTTGTAAGGGATTTTAATTAATTGTTTGGTTACGATATTATAATACAATATAGATAAAATATGATATAGACAACTCATAAGATTTATTTATTTAATTTTCCATGTGGATGAATAACAATTTAAACAACAGAAACTATTTAAACTGTAGATAATTGTCTAATTATATCAACGTTAACAAAATGTATAACAACTATTAAAAATAAAAAGTTTTGTCTATCAATCACATAAAAAAATAAAAATAAAAAATGTATTCAAAAATTATTTAGTCCTTCCCCAAAATAAAATATTGGCTACGTGCTTGATTATATCTACTAATAGTATTTATTTTACCATATTTTGAAGTCCCTAAAATCTCATTCGAAACTCTTTTTCCGTCTGTTCAAATAAACAGTTTTTGAATAGGTAATATATTCTTTGAATAGTTATGAGCTTCAAGACTATCACAAATTAATAATTTAATTAAGCTGAACGCCCAAACATATAAAATGTACACATCGAACCATTCAAACTTGTTATAATCCAAAATTGGGATTTAATAAAAAAAAATGACTTGAGTTAGTAAAATAAGTCAACATCGAGAGCGTTAAGTTAATATTGTTTTAATTTAAAAGTTTAAATTTATACAGTACAGAGAAATCATTAATTTAGGTCGGTTAAAATCAAGTCAATATATTTTTTAACTATGATCTAAGTCACAAATTTGATTCATATTTTTTAATTTTTTAAAATAAAACCTAAACATTTTATTAAAATTCAATCTTATAATAATAATTGGTAATGCGCATTATCAGAAATGGTTAAATCAATGTTTTTAGTATTACCTATAATTACACGTCTAATGTAATTGATTTATTGTTATCGATCTTGATTGAAACCATTATGTAAAACTGTAATTGCAATTTTAACTTAACATAATGTTAATGCCCACACCCACTAAAATACCATTATTTTCATAAAATTGTTTATATATATATATAGTTTTTTTATTCATAGAAAATAATTTCCAACTTGATGTATTATTCAAAAACCTGTAATTCGAACAAATATACCCCCATCACTATTGTACACAAATATATACGTATACACTAACTTTGTGCAGTCAGGTGCGTATATTATAGACTTTGCAGTAACACGAATGTGATTGTCTTTCGAGTTTAAAAGGTATCTGCTGTAACAACAACTCACGGAGCGCATATATTCCGTAAAGGCATAGTCAAAGTAGTAAGTAAATATTATGCTGCTGCTATGCTTTTCAAAAGCTACCAACTCGTTTCCCGACTGCGAGTTGTACGTCTATACGCTATATATAGATATATATATATATTATACGAGTTTGTTTGTGCGCTTGTCTGCGTGTGTATCAATATACACGCTGACATGGCCTGCAGGCTGATTATTAGTATGTAGGTATATACTTTAACTGTACAAAATCACAGACTAAAGTGTATATACAGCGTGCTAACTTATACTGTCGAGTGGGATAATTTAAGGAGTGAACGGACAATGAGCCTCCTTGTTGTGGGTCCAAACGAGTCTGCTGTTTGTGTTAAAAACACGCACCACGACCGGACTCGCAGATTGATGAAAATCTGGTTGACTTAATTATCGGAGACTTATCCTGTCGATGTCGTGTTCGTAATAATAATATTATCGTGGTAGATAACAAAATAAACTTATTCTGTGTCGTTATCCTCTTGATGATCAATGGAAACAGCTTACATTAGTTTAATGATTGCTACTAATAAATCGTAACGTATTAGCATTATTGCTATTTTTTTTAATTTGGTTAAATTTTTCTATTATACAGGAACCGTATTTATTAAGTAAATATTATTATACTGAAAAATCATCGGTGAAACGTGCTCTTAATTAAATATGCCTCACAAGTACTCTATATGAGTTCAAACCAGATGCACTCACAAAGCTAAGTGTAAGAATAATACACACAATGTTTTAATTTTTTAAAAAAAAACCAAACGAGTTAATAAATGATTAAAAAAAAAAATAATGTTTAAATATAGGTGCTATTAATGAATAATCACTAACGTAATTTTATATAACATTGTGAATACTTTATAGTAGTATACATTTGTATGTTCTGCGCACTTTCGACTGCGGAGATTGCAAAATTTTAAGGGGGATTTTTCCCCTCAAACTTTTTTTTTGTCCGCTGTACCAGACTGCGGAGATTGTAAAAGTTTTAGGTGGAATTTCCTCCTCAAACTTTTTTTTCTCCGCTGTACCAGTAAAAAAACACTGATTCTCAAAATTCAATTATTTTTTCCCCTGTAACACATAAAAAAATTTATTGGTTTAAGCGGAATACTCCGCCTATGTTACACGGGAAATAAATAGTGTATACACTGTTTAAACTTTATGTGTTACGAGGGAAAAAATAATTAGATTAAGGCGGAAACTATACCTTAAATTTTAAAAATCTCCGCAATCAAAAGTGCGCAGAACATACATTATGGTTTTTGAGAATCAGTATGTTTTACTGGTACAGCGGAGAAAAAAAAAGTTTGAGGGGAAAAATCCTCCTTAAAATTTTACAATCTCCGCAGTCAAAAGTGCGCAGAACATACATTATGGTTTTTGAAAATCAGTGTTTTTTACTGGTACAGCGGAGAAAAAAAAGTTTGAGGAGGAAATTCCACCTAAAACTTTTACAATCTCCGCAGTCTGGTACAGCGGACAAAAAAAAAGTTTGAGGGGAAAAATCCCCCTTAAAATTTTGCAATCTCCGCAGTCAAAAGTGCGCAGAACATACAAATGTATACTACTCTTTATATCATATTATCAAAGTTTAGAGCAGAAATTATTTTATAATTTTCAAAATTAAGGATGGTTTCTGATAGAAAATTGAAAATAATGGCACTTTAAAAGGTTGTAAACAAAAAACGCTCTTATTAAAATTACAGATAAGTACTTTACTTATCAAACGGGAATTTATTCATGGCCAGTTTTTGAATAAATTGATTTCGGGTTTTTGTTGCAATCAAAACATTTCAAAGAAAATTGAATCATTTTGTACTATTAACAAGTATTATTAAGTTATAAAAGTTATTCAGAGTGTAACAGTTAAAAACGACCAACGTAATATTAACTATCTGTAGTATAATGACTTTTTTTCTTATTAATTTATATGTTTTTTTTTTTCATGTATATAACCTTACTTATCATAATCAGTTATCACGTATAAAAATTAATAAGAAAAATTTAAAAATTGCAAAAAAAACGACTGAAAAAGACTACAACATTAATGTAACATTATAATATTAAATTCGGTTAATATTACGTTTGTCAGTTAATTCTGTTAAATTATATAATATACCTCGTATGAGATATTATAAACATGCACAGTCCACACACATAACACACGGGTGCCGCACGACGAACTATTCACAGAGTTAACGACGGAAAGGAGACTCGCGGCCAATTTTGTGACTCGCCTCGTAAAGTATATTATATATAATACAACGGTATTATTATATACGTATATTATGTACGTTTCCTATGCTATCTTATACACTCTGATTAGAGTAAATACCTAGCCGGGGGACGCGTCGGCGGCCGGAATTTCATTAAATCCCTTTTTGGCGGCGAGCATAAAACGTTTCACTTTTGCATCGACCCGAATAATAATCGTTGTGCGCCCCAGCCAGCTCGGAAACATTCCGCCGATGATGAGCTCAGAGAATTTTAATACCCCGCCGGCATCTTGTGCTCTTTGCTACCGCCGTTTCGGCGGCGGCACAAAAGGATTTCGTTTCCGCCGTTCGGACGTATCCCGGCGGCCATCGTCCTGTTGCAGGTCGTCGGACAGAGAGTATACAACTTCGTCGCACCGCCTTCGACCCGTCGCAATCATGGTCGTTTGTTATGCTAAAAACTTTTGTCGGAATCCATATTGTAAATACCTTTACCTGTTACGTGCGTACGAATGTACGATCAGTATGTAAGTACAACATTCAAAAACCATCTTCCTACCGGACACGTCAACAACGACAACATGTTATTATCGTATTTATCATAAAATATTATAGTCATTTTCATTTCACCCGACTCACCCAAATCTGTTAATTTTTTTTCAGCTGTGGACGATAAGTCCGGGATTCTAGTTTGGTGCATCTCTTATCTTATGTATAACTGCGATAACAATAAATTTATTTTCTCTCTTTTTCATATCGTATCCAGGCGACGTGAGTGTTGGACTAGATTGATTGATAGTATAAACGTTTTGTTACCATTGGCCTGAACACGATCACAATAGTTTTATATATTATATTAGAATGTTCCATAAACCGTGCAGTGTAATAATATATCATGGACATCTCATAGACCTTAGATTCAACAATATATTTAATTCCGGCGATTATAGCATATTACGAATGAAATAATAATCATAAGAGAATCAGACTCGTGTGATTAAATAATAATTGTGTTTATTATCAATTAGACGAATCACTAATCATAAGTCTGTAAATGATTTGGATTAATCGAGATATAGAACTTTACAACTTGTTAGTAGAAATGTTAAAAAAAAACCATCCAAGTATAAAATATAATTGTAGCCACTAGGTCATATATGTGTAGTGTGTGTGTGATGAAATATTTATAAACAAAAAAACTTTTTAGAAAATTAACTGACGAAAGAAAGTGCAAAAACTGGAACGGTTGAGAAATTTGAAATCCAAAAATCTAAACTGTTAATTGGAACACGCATAAAAAAGACAATGATATTATAAGTGCAAAAGCTGTTTTATGAAAGTTTAGTGCTACCTTATTTTCGTGGTACTTTGACCTAGTTTTTTCTAGTTTCCTCGAGTTTTTGAGTAAATAGACCATTCATTTTTATGATTGTTGTTTTTACTTAAGCACCGATTTTTTTTTTATCTCCACTTAATGATAGGGTCAAATAATAGTTCAAAATATTATCAAACCTCTTGAACGCCAAAACGTTTCTTGTTAAAAACAATAAATTCAAACATTTTCACCATGCTGTAATGAAATTTTATTTAAAAAAATAACATCAAGCAATGATAAAAACAATCGGTCAAAAAAAAAATAAATCATTAAAATTATAAGCATACTAATTAAACAAAATACTAGCCCTAAATTATTACAAAAGACAAAATAATTATTACCCTGCAGTATGATAAAACCTGATGATACGAAAAACAAAAGCACGTCAATAGTGTATCTAAGTTGCCTATACAAGCCGCCGTCTAATCATAATTTTATTATTTATATGGTTCACAAAAACATTAAAATAGATCCATCGAAAAAACCGACTCGATGTCTGATGAGAGTTAAAATTTAGTAAATAGGGAGAAGTCACATCGAAAACTTGGAAGAGTCTAAGTATGTATGACATAACAATATTATAAGACATTTTTTTCTGACAACCAAATTCACCTATAAACGCAATAATATTTATATGTTTACATGCTCGCTGTATAATAAAAAAAAATATTTATTTATTGAGTTCTTATAGCTGTGATCAAGTTTAAATCTATCATCATTTCGTTGTTCAAATATTAGTCTTCAAATCTTAACAGTAGTTATAAAACATTGAAATGTGCACATTATTCATTTTCATCAGTTAAATCGATTGATACATATTTTATACATAGAGGTTTCCGGTACGCATGAGTTATCTCACAAAATATCTAAATACGGCTGTGATATATGTACATCCTCTCCTCCCCGAAAATAGAGAAATCGTATGTATTGTATTATTAACAAGAACTTCTACACGATATGAATCCATATGGACAAGGCTAAAAACTGCAATATTGCGTTAAAAATATTATGTGTTTTTGTGAGGTATACCGACATTGACACGATTTCACAGTGAGGTACATTCGGTGTCAAATTTTATAATCGTTCAATTTTTCCCAGATGAAGTCGGCTATAACTTATAGCCGGTGTATTATTATTATTTATTGTACACGTTAATATTATTATCATTAAGTTGCACATTGTCAATATTTAAAAACAATTATATCGTCCTGAATAGAATGAAAACATTATACAAAACGAAAATATGAAAACAATAAATAAATATCACACTAAAATCGAGCAAAATCGTTTCGTTTCCGCGTTATTATTTCATTTGTTCTATTTTTTTTTATATATATATATATATAATTTCCAAGTCATTAAATCGAATGGCAAATTGGAATTTTTAACGAACGTAATATCTGATAATTGGGTGTATTGTCTAGGAGTTTCCTATTGTAGTTCCATGTTTAATGTATAAAGAACGACAACTGCACACCGACATTTTAAAACAAGTTATTGTAACAATAGTGTTATCACATGATATATAGCTATGAGCAAACGAGAAGGTCGTATAAATCGCTATCACTTTAATGAGCTCGACATCACCACATCCGAAATCGTTTTTGAAATTTTCCAACAATAGTTCCTATACTTTTTTTTTACATGGCTATATCTTCAACATTAAATTTTAATCAGACGAGAATTTAATATAATGTACATATTTCCTATTCTGATTTTATATTATGTATATATTATTATTTACACACCATTTATTGTAGTTATTATTATTAATAAACTGGTAACATAACCGTAAATATTATATTTCTCTTCCGTTTTTTTTTTCTGACGCAGATCAGTACTTTAATAATCGCTATAATATACAGGGTGGGCCGCTGAAAAACTAGATAGACATAACTCGGCATATTTAGACGTACAGACATTTTATTAATACTTTATTTGTATGTAAATAAATACCATTTTTTTTTTTTTTTTTTTTTAATTAACTCAGTCAATGACGACCATCTTTTTGTAGCACAAAGCAAATCGATCGAAAACATTTGATTGAACGCGCTGAAGCAATTCTTCGTTAATTAATGCAATTTTCTCGGGAGTTGTTACATTACGTTTGGGACCTGGTGGTTTTTTTTTTTTTTTTATTAGCTGTCCCCTTTATTCGAAAACTATCGACCCACCTCATAGTCGTTATCCGATTGGAAACTTTACCGCAACGTCCGACTTTGAAGTGAAGTCCGAATACTCTTTAACTACCGATTAGTTATTTTTCACAAATACGTCGCGTGCGAATGACACTCCACTGCGCCATAGTGATAATTAAACGAATGAGCTAATCTAAACCTCTCTGTTTCCATCAAGTGTCGAGAAAAACCCGTCAATTTTTGGTCCTATTCCCGTGGCCCACCTTGTATATAATATTTAATATATTAAATAAATATTTATAGTATAATGTAGGTATACGTTTTTAAAGAACGTTCGACGATTTAACAGTAATAATAACTGATATTAAGTTTATAACAATATGATTGATTTGATTAATATATATATAAGTCTCATGCCAATAAGACGCTGAAACACGATAGGCACATTACATTATTATATTAACAAACACAACAAGGTAATAAAACTGTGAAGTACGTTAACAGTGTATTGTAGCAGTGCATGGTATTAAATTTTTTATTCGTTTATTGTTATGCGCACAACGCATTAGGTACGACTATATAATACCGCGAGTAGTTATAATAATAATATATGGGTAGGTACACTCCCGGGTAAATCTATTATATCATTACGCAGCGTAAGTACACGCAGATACAGCTGTAGATAATAAGGATTATAACCCTAATGAAAAAAGTCATAAGAATATAATTTATAAAATACACAATATCATATTAATGGACGTGTACAATATAATTAAAGGCGGAAAAGTGCCCGACCATAAAAGCGGCGGGTGCGCTTTATCGTGCAACAACGTGGGACTACTACACGACGACTGCATAATATAATAATATTATTATAACACACTTAGGCAACGAGTTGTTTATGCGTGAAACGACTACCGGAATCGAGTAACGAGTGCACGTATAACCCGACGAATAATTTTTGATGACATCAAGAGCTAATAATCAAGTATCGAGTTATGAACCTCGTAAATGTTTATAATGCCACAACAGTTGATAATATTTAATATCGATGTGCTGCGTGCGGTTATTCCACAGCGCCGTAACCGAACTCGACGACAGAGAGCGAACGACGAGAGAAAAAAAATTCATAACGATGAAAAGTCATCAGTTTTATAATGGCATTTTGGATCGGGGGAAAAATTGTCTACCGCACACTTTGAGTTTTCATAATAGTGACTCGGTAACCAAATAAGACGCTTTTGAAACGTACCCGTAGAGCTGAAATTCGCGCGTCTCGGTCGATATTACATTTACAGTACAGATATAGTTTCGGTATTTTCAAAAGGCTTTGAACCGATTTGATTACCTACGCGAATGCTTATCTGTCGGACGGCAATACCACAAACACTTCGGATCCCTTTGACGCGATTTGTCTGTACACACTACACACGATATAGGTACCTATCTCGCGAATCGTAACGCTGATCAATAAAAAACAAGCTTTTTACAATGTATGTAAAGTTAGGTGTGGGTACCTACGTTGTAAATATATTTTAATAATAAGTAATTTTCAAATCTTACGTTTTGTTGTCGCGTACTATACGATTGCCATAAACATAACGCGGTCACATCACTGGAATTCAATATAAGCAAATTCGTTGGAATATAAATACCCATTTATATTATATGTATTTCAATTTACGATTCACATAATAATGTGTATATTATGTGTGCAATTCGTCAGTCATTTTCGATGAGTTAGAAGTATAGTTCAAACTACTGAACCGGTTAATAGGAGATTTAAAAAAACGCTGATATAGATTGAATAAAAACACGTGTTTAAAACATCAATCGAGTTGTCTGTGAGTGAAAAAAAAAATTAAGTGATAAGCAGACGTTATAATTTACAGTAAAAATAATATCTCATCTTTTTTTTTACAAAATTGATCCAAAGTAACCACATCACCCCAATCGTTCAAAACGGTATAATATTATTTTGTGGATCGAATAATAATATAATTTGATAAGATGAGAAACAATGCAATTTTCCTTATTCGTCTTCTTTAATGAAAGTTATGAAAATATTTGTAAAGCGTTATTTTTTCACTATGCTTTTGGATACTTTTAATAAAGTTTTATATTTATAAGACGAATAATGTTTGCGTCTATACTTTTTTTCCTTAATCATTGTAAACTTATTAATCAGTCTTAATATTTCTTATCATCTGTCTTCAAACTGATTTCAAAACTATTTATATTTTTAAATTATAGTATATAACACTTTTTATAGTTTAAATAAAAACCAATCATTACCTAAGTAATGGAGACGATTTTATTTTCACTGTCATAGTTTTATATTTTTTTGTTTAACTACTACTTAAACAATGATAAGAACTACATTAACATTGAACACTTCATTAAAATATAGATGCACAATGTTTAACTAATACTAATAAAGAAATACTAAAAAACAACAAAAAGTTTATGTTAAACTTGTTACAGGGAAAAAATGGTTGGTTTGAGGGGAATATTACTCTGCTTTATACTTTTAAAATCTCCCTGCTGAAAAGTGGCTCACTATAATTCTTATATAACCATTAATATAAACACTGTTAATCTAATTACAATAATAACGTTTAAATAATAATAATAAAATATGTTTTGATGTTAAAAGCCGTTTCAGATTAATGGATACTAATTATTTTCAATAGTTAATAATATTTGGTATTTAATATTCACCTAAAAATAAATAATAGGTTTAATAACATTAACTCGAGTAGTTATTTATTCAATTAATAACAATAAATTATAAACTATTTTAATTATATTAACAAATAGTTAATAATAAATACACGTTGAACGTTAGCTATCTCATTATCGGGTATACCTGAAATTTTTGCTTACGTTAATACAAACTTTCAAAAAAAAAAATGTTTATTATATTATTCTCTTGCACTTATTGCTCGAACAAACTTTATCTTCATATATATCTCAACCAATGCTTTAAGATTTCAACGATATGATGTAGAAAAAATATATTAGAAAACAGAGAATTATTTGATTTTTTTATGTATTATTTTTTATTAACACATTATCGTTTTAATAATTTTACACACCACAGCGTACGAGAAGAAAAAAACGTAACAATACGGATAAAAGATAAAAAAAATAAAATTTTATATTTCTGATTTTCTACATAATCGTGTAGTCTATTTTTCACAGGCAGTGACCGTATTCTATAGAAATATACCAGGTGTTCAATAAATTTGGAAACAATTAATTACTGTATCCATATTTTTAATACTTATTTTTAGGGATCAAAATTGTTTTCAGGTTTTTTTTTTTTTGGAAAAATTGGAAAAATTTGGTTTCATTTAAAATTTCAGATAAAATTATTTTAACAAAAAATTCGGGTTTATATAAACTTCGATTATTTTAAGCGTAAAAATAATTTTTTTAATTTTCCTAAAACATCATTTCTATATGACTACTTATATAATAAGTAATCGATTCGAGAAAATGTTTTTTTTTTTTTATTTTTACCCGTTTGTTCGCTTACGCTTGCAAATGAAGTGTTCAGCCATTAAGACGGTTTTGTATGAACATTATTGTTCATACAGTTTTTTAATACATTTTTTAAATGTTCTGTGCATGACTTTTTTAAATTTCTATGCATATATGTATACATAAATTTAATAGAAAGAGCAAGTCGAACTCCGGTTTCCTTGTAATATATACAACTCCTTTTATCTATCTTTCGCTTGCATTATTTTTTTTTCCTTTTTCTCAAACTGTATTATATCCGACGAGCCTTTCAAAACAAAATCGTTGTTTTTATTCCTTTTTTTTTTTTTGAATTTTTATTATTATTATTATTTCTCGTCGTATCTTTCATGTTCGTTTGGATTGATTTTATACGTTCGTAAAGGCGATACTATTCTATACACTATTTTGCGCTCGCCTCATCGCACAACTGACATTTAACCGTCCCACGCGCGGATAAAAAGTACACGCTTTTTGGTCTCGCCGTACACGTCTAATGCCGCAATGTCGCCCTATACATTTTCGAAAACGATTTTCCAGTCCGGCGATTCCCGCTTAATTCTCTCTCCAGCTAGTCAAAGGCCAAAGGCGTTAGGTATGTATAACCGTATATATACCGCACACTCGTGGCTAACCTACACCGCTGACCGATCATAAATCTTAGGTAAGGTGCACGCGCCTTGTAACACTGACCCCGAACACCGATAACGATGTTTAAGCATGTCTTATTATTAATCCAAGCATGCTACAACCTCAATTTAAATGTTACAATGGACGTCTTGTACTACTTGTTATAATTTGTGTCTACGATTTCAATAGGAAGCGAAACACTAACGAGTAACAGGTTTAGTTCTCGATTGTACGGTTGGTAAAAATTAAAGTTAAAAATAGGAAAGTCACGCTAACACCGCCAATTACCTGAACTTTAAAATTTTAACTCAATAAGAAAGTATAAATTGAGTATTATGAAATATTATTATTTACCTAACAATCTACTTGAACATATTTTTGTTTTTAAATTGAAATTCGTTGGAAAAAAATTCATCACATACCTAATCGTTATGTGGTTACTGAAAAAAATGGATCCAGTGCAATGGTGAAACTTGATTAAAATATATAAAACCTAAAGTATGATATGAAGTTGCAAATACACACGTAATATTTAAAATAACATATTTAAAAAAATAATAATTTATAGGTAAACAAATTTTTCCAGAGCACCTAACGAAGTAACAAAAGATACCTAATAAGCCGTGTAAGTGTGTAAGCTGTTTTTTCTAATAATTGTACATTTATCTATTCAATAGTTCTCCACGCTTGTTATCTATCAAAAAAAGATTTATAATTACAAAATTTCTAACTCCAAATTTCTAAATACACAGTTAAATCATTACTTGTCGTTATGGCAGTTAAATGATTATTTTTTAAATAACACAGAAAATTATAAAAAATCAATTTGCTTAGAGTTTAATTAATCAAATATAATATATATTATTATATTATAGGAACCTATAAAATGTTTAGTATATTGTTATAAACATTAAATATATGATTGTTTTTTGTTTTTTGCATTGAAGACAACAAGAATATTAAAATTAATTATAAATTATATACAATAAAATTTTGACAAAAAAAAAATGATTTTTGATTTTTTGAAAATGATTTTTAATCAGTTGTGTAAGCTTAAATAAATATAAAAGTATCAATATTAGCCGAAATAGTTTGATTATCAAATTTACTTTAATTATATTTCAACGATGTTAAATTCTAGTATTTAGTTAGTTAACGAATAAACAAAGAGCAATTGGTAAATTAAAATTAAATTATCATTGATGTAAATTATTTATAATATTATAGATAATTTCTAAAATGAAATTACAACTATAGAAATACCAAAAATTCATATTATTTAGGATTTAAATGTTTGAAATTTACTAATTGATATGTACTTAATATACTAGTAATTAATACCTAATAGTTTTAATATTTATGTTAGGTAACATTTTGTTCAGTTAATACTTAATTTGGTAAAACTAGTAGAACAACGAGCATTTTTAGTCCTTAGTATCATAATAATATATTCGTATTTATCTATATTTGATATTTCAAGAATTAATCAAAACTATGACCACTGCAATTAAACACTGCACACTATTCTACTGTTATCAAACTATATATTTATGAAAACAATTTTTTTTTTATAAATTTACATAGATATTTATTAGATATTACATTTTTTTAAATTCCGATGAACTTTAATACTTTTAAATAAAAAACGTTTTATACTTTCAGATTTACGTCATTGGTATAACACGATATCGGATTAACATTGTTAAATAATAGTATAAAATTAAGTATGAAAAAATTAATATTTAAGTTTTTGAAGATATTTGATATATATTAAATAGTATTAAGTTTGTAAAATATAAACTCAATTGTATAATACTTTATTCAGAATAATTTAACGACGGTATTGACGAACACTCCTTTGTTTAAAATAAAATACACTATTGTACCTAATATGATTTGAAAAGATATTTTATAGCGCTTTATTACCAGAAAAATCTGGTAGCAAATAGCCAGACCGATATTAATTCGTAAATTATATAATGCTTTATTTCTAATTTAATGTTTTTCTTTTTTTTTTATTATTACTATTTTATGGAGAATAAAAAAAAAATTATTTCAAGTTAATTTCACGGAGCCGGACATTATGTCCATATGGTACAATAACGTTAATAAATTATACACACAACTCATTTATTATCTGATGCACGTACACTTTCATTATTTGATCACCAGTAGGTGGTATTTGATGCGATTGCGCGCAGGTATATCTATTATTTAAATCGATTCGATTGTCGATGTTAATCCATAGGCTTTTTTTTTAATCTTCGCTGCATTCTTATGGATCGTTTAACTTTTAATACAATATTTTTGTCAGTGGGTTTTACGACAACCTTCGCATTTCGTGTTTATTATGGCTCGTCGATGTGAAAAGATCAAAGTACTTTTATACAATTTTCTCGATACCATCACACGTATACAGTGGAAGAACTAATATAATATTTAAAAATAATGAAAAAATCGACATTTTTATTGTGTATTATGACTATAATAGTGTGTATACAAGTATAGATACATTACTATATCAATAAAATCATAATCGTTCTCGTGATATTGTAAATTATCTACCTACCTACATAAAATTATACTCCGCGTGATGGTATAATACTACCTACAAAACGTAAATATTTAAACAATCAATAGCACTTTATTAAACTCGATGTCTTGGCACAAATAGTATAATATAATTATATACTCGATGGTTGGATATGTCAATAAATCAGTGCAATTCAATCAATATTCGACGGATATCTCTTAGCTCGGCACATTTAGTTAATACTTAAGTGTCGTGTGATAAATAACTATTGTAGGTAGTAGATAATAGGTATTTGTGTTTAAAAAGGAAGGGTTTATTTTTTTTTGTTTAATCCACGAAATCACATGTTATATATTAGACAATCAAGATAATTAAGTTTTACCTATGTATATTTTCATGGGGGAAATAAAAATCAGGACATTTTACGAAAATATCGTCTTCGGTGAACGGCATTCGCTAGCAGAACTGAAATTATCCATAGTTCGTCTTATAACGAAACCAAATTTACACTAAACAGTGTATCCTTCTCACAATCTCACCATTGACTTTTAGAAACTGGGCGGATCTTAACCTACTCTTCTGACAAACGAAATTTCAGTCTTCCGAAGAAAAAATTATCATACACTTTTAGAAAATTGTTAATCAATAATTTTATAGGGAATCTGTCTGTGAACGATGTAGTTCGCGGAGAAAAAATCTATAAACTTATTTGAGGTACAAAAGGTACATGGATACAATGAATTTTGTAAATATTGAAATTTAAATGAGATTTATCGAACAAAATTCAAATGCCAACGTTGTATTGAAAATGTTTTCCATTAACGACAGTCAAATTATATAGTGACTAACTTATTACCTAATACTTACATATATTTTTTACGATGCTTTAAGTATTATGTATTTGTATGTTCACAGCACTTTTCGACAGGGAGATTTTTAAAGTTTAAGTGGAAAAAATGGGTTGAGGAGAATACTCTCCTTTATAAACTTTAAAAATCTCCTTGTCGTAAAGTGCTGTGAACATACAAATACATACTACTTATATTATAAAGGAAAATTTTTTTAATAATTTCATATGCATAAAGTTAGATTGAATTGTTGTATAATTTTTATTTATCAAATTTGTGGTTAGAATAGTAAGTTATTACTTATTAAGCATATGATTTATATTTAACTTAAATTTAGGTTTGACCCATCGAAGGTAAAATGTTTATGATTTTGTTATTCAACTGTAAATTAATTGTTGTACTATTATACTTTCTCATTTTTTGACAGATAAAATATATAAACACGATCAAATCGAATCATCATACAAAAACGAGTCTATATAATTATTACCTTAAAACGCTACTCGGAAAATGCGTAAATATTATTAAGTCTCATATTAATATAAAATTATTACGTATGACTAAATTTTCAATAGAGTCTATATATCTTATATACCACACATGTAACTTAATATGGTATACTATTCGGATGCAGCTGAAAATCAAGTTAAGAGAACGTGAAGATCCGCTCTAAGTGCTTCGAGCTGAGTTCAACAATATTATAATCTATTATATTATTATAGAACTACAACTCTCGTTTATTATAGTCATAACCTAAAATATTATCTGCAGATTTTCGCAATATGACGTATCGTATCTCGCACGTCCACGTTGCAGCAACAGTCGTGGTGTGTGAGCATCTGAATCTAAATTAATCTATTCGAGGAGGATGCTACTGACTGCTACCGAATACGGTATCTTTAATACGGTGAATTTGGTGACCGAATAGCACTATGATACAATAAGAGTATAAATGTTCATTTAAGAATATGCATTTAATTTAAATTTTGTTTCCAAACTACAGAGAACGATTTTTGAAAAACCTTGTGAGTAATATATATTTGTATGTTCTGCGCACTTTTCACCGGGGAGCTTTCAAATTTTTAAGGATGAGAATTGCGCAGAACATAAAAATGTATACTACTCTTGTGCAGTTGTGCTCCTAGCAAATCTATTCTGAAAATCAGTATATCTGCATTTTTATTTGAGCCCACGTTTATTTGGTAAACGGACACTTTGTACTATATAAAAAACGAGGAAATATAATAATATCTTATTTTTTTTTCAAATTTAAAATATCCAACACTAAACGATTAATAATTCACACAAAACAAATAATTTTAGCGAAGGACGGAATAGTTCATTAAATAAATTAATTGGATCGGCTAATCCAAGTTTCTGGAGTGTATTGCGATTTTTGTAATTGAATGAATTTACTTTTCATTTGAACAAAAATGTAAAAAAAAAAACTATAATACACAAAAAACAATTCACATAGCCTGTATATAACACAAAAATAAAATAATAACAAATAAGCAATTACTTGAAATAATTTTCCATGCTTTTCATTTTTAAATAAATTTATATGTATAATATGATTTGTAATTTATTGACAGTGAATATTTTAAAAATTCACGAAGCCTCTACATAGCACAAAATTATTATCATAAATATTATTATTATTATTATTATTTATGGTTGTTAATTACCTATGTTTTGTAATAACAAATTATGTGATATGTATACATTTTTTTTCACCTGAAATATTACAAACTCTCCACGGTTTTAGTTTTTTTCTGGAGGACTGTACCAAATGTCCTACAATAACCGTTTATTTCGTCACTCGAGATCAGAGGTAACTTTTTGATATATGTTAGTGTGTACTTTGGCATTTTCTTATATTTTTCTAACTCTTTTTGGGCCGTCATTAAATACACCGATAGCCATTGCATGATGAGGTATAAAATATAATGTGATGTTAACCATAATTTAATATATTGTATAGAGGTAATGTAGATGTATTTATTATTTATAGAAGTTATGTATATTTTTGGAACGACGTTTTATATTTTCAACTTCCAGTTTTCTAGGTTTTTTAATTCATTAAAAATTAAGAATATAAGCCTTCAACTCCATATATAAAAAGGCGGACAAGTGGGTACCGTTCTGCTGTACATTAGGGGGTGGGGTGGACCTCGGACTAGGGTAGGTTAAATTTGAATGCAATGATAGGTATCATTGTATACGAAAAACGATTCTGAACGGAGATGATTTGTCAGTCTAGAATATATTATAATTAAATATTGTCATATATTCTATTTTGAAACAAATATTCCGATTTCATAAAAATTTAAAACTCAAACGCTCAAAATATTTTTCCTATAATGACGCTTAAAATTTTCTCTATAGCTTTTTGAAGTAAAACTTATTGAAAACTTAGTGTTGAATTTTTTAACGTTAGATATAAATACAAACAATTTTATGAATTTTGAACTACAAAATAATTTGCAAATATTCATGATTTTGACGAATTTTTGTCAAAATTTGAACTTCAAATGCTAATAAAAAAAAATTGTGCCTATGTATTCTTATAATTTTTTAATCACTATAAGAATAACATATGAGGAACATTGTATAAAATTTACAAGTATTTTGATAAGGCCAAAAAGATTTTATCGACACATAAAAAAACAATTTTCAGAAAAAAAGAAAATTTCAGTTGTCTATAAATAGCTTAAAAAAAGTCAAAATATTTTGAAAATTAAATCACGTAAAGAAAACGCGAATCTTAATAACTGGTAAAATTTTCAAGTATCTACGACTTATACTTTTTGAATAATAACAAATATTTAAAATCGTTTGAGGCTAAACCGTTATTTAACGCGGTTTTGTAAAAATTTAAATTTCAAAACTCATAAAAATTTTTTGTCTGAATCCGGTAGAGGTTGTTTTACAGATATTTGAAGAAAAATGTATGGAGAACCTTGTACCAAATTTTCAAAACTTAGTTATAAAAGAAAAAAATTTTATGATTTTTCAACTTCAAAATTACTTTCAAATTTTCGCGTTTTTGACAGATTTCGTAAAAATTTGAACTAAAAACGCTTATAAAAAAAATTGTGACAAACGATTTTTAATTTTTTTTAGCTACATTAAAAACAACTCATAAGGAACCTTGTATTAAATTTTCAAAACTTTTTGGTCATCCAAAAATTTTTTATCGACACTTTAAAAAAAATTTCTCAAAAAAATCGAAAATTTCAGTGGTCTATAAATAACTCAAAAAAAGTCAAATATTTTGAAAATTTAACTACATACAGATACCACTGACATTAACATTTGGTGAAAATTTCAAGTATTTTCAGTGATTAGGTTTTGAATTACAACCATAAAAAAAAATCGATTTGGTCGAAAACTGGTTTTGCGTAAAAATTGCCGTTTTTTTTTTTGTTTTTCTCGATTTTTTTGAAAACTGTTGGAAAATGTTAACTTTTTACCTCTATAATGCACCAAAGATATTCACTTTAACATCGGAAACCACCCCCATAGTTTGAAATTGGAGCATTATTTCGACTAGTTATGCTGTACACAGACACAAAAAAAAAAAAAAACACACATCATTGTAAAATCAATACATTCATCACTTCGTTCAGAATCTAAAAAAAATATTAAACGTACTAACTATGATAAAAAAAAAGTGGCTCTGATGATGAAAATAAAATAGATTGCTTAAACTGAAACTCTAGCGCTCGAATTCTATAATGAAAATATAGCAAACAAAAAATTGACAATGGACAATATTAATATGTTACATTTTAAGTACAAGATACATAAAAATAAGTATCGTATAGTAGTATACATTTGTATGTTCTGCGCACTTTTGACTGCGGAGATTGCAAAATTTTAAGGGGGATTTTTCCCCTCAAACTTTTTTTTTCTCCGCTCTACCAGACTGCGGAGATTGTAAAATTTTTAGGTGGAATTTCCTCCTCAAACTTTTTTTTCTCCGCTGTACCAGTAAAAAAACACTGATTTTCAAAAACCATAATGTATGTTCTGCGCACTTTTGACTGCGGAGATTGTAAAATTTTAAGGAGGATTTTTCCCCTCAAACTTTTTTTTTCTCCGCTGTACTAGTAAAAAACACTGATTCTCAAAAACCATAATGTATATTCTGCGCACTTTTGGCTGCGGAGATTTTTAAAATTTAAGGTATAGTTTCCCCCTTAAACCAATTATTTTTTCCCCTGTAACATAGAAAAAAATGTATTGGTTTAATCGGAATACTCCACCTATGTTACACGGAAAATAAATAGTGTATACACTGTTTAAACTTAATGTGTTACAGGAGAAAAAATAATTAGTTTAAGGCGGAAACTATACCTTAAATTTTAAAAATCTCCGCAGCCAAAAGTGCGCAGAATATACATTATGGTTTTTGAGAATCAGTGTTTTTTACTAGTACAGCGGAGAAAAAAAAAGTTTGAGGGGAAAAATCCTCCTTAAAATTTTACAATCTCCGCAGTCAAAAGTGCGCAGAACATACATTATGGTTTTTGAAAATCAGTGTTTTTTTACTGGTACAGCGGAGAAAAAAAAGTTTGAGGAGGAAATTCCACCTAAAAATTTTACAATCTCCGCAGTCTGGTAGAGCGGAGAAAAAAAAAGTTTGAGGGGAAAAATCCCCCTTAAAATTTTGCAATCTCCGCAGTCAAAAGTGCGCAGAACATACAAATGTATACTACTATACGATACTTATTTTTATGTATCTTGTACTTAAAATGTAACATATTAATATTGTCCATTGTCAATTTTTTGTTTGCTATATTTTCATTATAGAATTCGAGCGCTAGAGTTTCAGTTTAAGCAATCTATTTTATTTTCATCATCAGAGCCACTTTTTTTTTATCATAGTTAGTACGTTTAATATTTTTTTTAGATTCTGAACGAAGTGATGATGTATTGATTTTACAATGATGTGTGTTTTTTTTTTTTTTTGTGTCTGTGTACAGCATAACTAGTCGAAATAATGCTCCAATTTCAAACTATGGGGGTGGTTTCCGATGTTAAAGTGAATATCTTTGGTGCATTATAGAGGTAAAAAGTTAACATTTTCAAAAGTGCGCAGAACATACATTATGGTTTTTGAAAATCAGTGTTTTTTTACTGGTACAGCGGAGAAAAAAAAGTTTGAGGAGGAAATTCCACCTAAAAATTTTACAATCTCCGCAGTCTGATACAGCGGAGAAAAAAAAAGTTTGAGGGGAAAAATCCCCCTTAAAATTTTGCAATCTCCGCATTCAAAAGTGCGCAGAACATACAAATGTATACTACTCGTATGTATTGATTTATGACATAAGATAATAAACAGAAATCAACGTTTAAGTCAAATCATATTATATAGTGTATGTATATTAGTACATTAGGAACTTAAGTAGTTATAGTTCTAACTCGTTGGAAAAAAATCATTGAGTAAGAATCAGTACATTTTAGTAGTTCTAAAGTTTTTAAGAAAACGATTTTATAGTTAGAAATATATCAAAAAAATTAACAATTATTGTAATTAGCTGAATATATACCTACTTGACTTCATATCACTTCATGAAAGTATACACCACAAAAATAAAATTGTAACCCTGACATGCCACCATCGAACGACTTCAAATTCACGTCATCTAACTTCTTTCCTCATATCGCATTACTAATTAAACGTATTGTATTTATTTCTGTACAAACTGTAAATTATTATACAAAGAATAATAATAAAAAAAAAAAATTCAAAGAATCAAAAATCTTATTTTTGTTACCTATCAATAAAAGTGTGTATATAATAACTAACATATTATTATTATAAATTTATAACTAAAGATGATTGTGAAAATAATTTGATTTATTATTTGTTTCAGATCAAATAAATAAAAATTGAAAATTATATTTATTTTATTTTATTAATATTATTATAGCAGAATAATAAAAATCAATGTCGTTAAAAAACGGGCAACATAATTTATAGACAATACAACTTCTTACTTATCGACTATCGCCTTTTTATAAAAGTTTTTAGTGGTTTTAAGCGTTTTTTTTTTTCACTTTTTTCTCTAACATCGTTTTACGGAGTTATTTATAATAATATAGTTGCAAAAGTACCTATCAATAACTGAATACTGTTTCAATCCGTATGTTTTCAAATCGGTAATATTAGTATGCGACAATCGACCTGCAGGAAATAGACGATGAGACGGCTTGATAATGTATGAAAAATGTGTAGACCAGGCCTTTGGGGTTTCGGTGTCAAAGTGATTGTCGTTCAAAGGTTAAACTTAATGAATAGGAAAAAAAATTGGTAACAGCAAGCAAACAATGGTGGAAAAAACGATAGAGAGCTCAAAAAATCGTCTATCAAATGTCACGTCACGTTTACACAACCGTCTACCCACTCTATAATATTATTATCATATATACCTTACCTACCCGTTTTTATTTTCGTGACGCTATCAAATTTTTTTCTGAAAATAACTCTGCACAACCACGGCCTGTATACTAGGCGTGCATTACCTGTTCCGTAATAGCAATACAAGTGTTATTTCGTAATTGATTTTAATCGAAGTTTCAAATTATACCTACGAAATTAATGGATAAACCCTCCGCGTGATTTACCACTGGAATAATGTCCCGTAGAATGCGGAGATCGTTTGTAAATCGAGTAGGTACGAATAACAATTATAACGCGACTCTATATAAATCCATACCGTGATAATAGGTCATCTAATATTACGGAAATCGTAAAAATCTCTGTTACTCCGAATCATGATGTTGAATATGAAATAACACATTTAATGAAATTATTCGAAGGAAAAAAAAATAAATGAATAAAGTGCACGAACACCTATTTATGAATTGTTTTATACAAGTGCCTTTGTTTTGTGACTTCAATCAGCATTAAACATGTTTTACAGGGAATTAAACCAGTAAAAAATAAAAAAAACAATAAAAACGTATATTATATACTACTATTATCTGACGCCATTATTTTGTGTTTTACCTACTGCAGAGTAATCACAATATTCATATTTATTGCAATTAAAAGCAGTTATTATTGCAAGAGAATTTCTAAGCATTTCACCCGAGATCAAAAAACCGCCCGTATGAGTGCACAAAGGACTTTACAATTAACAATTTATGTCATGTAAGTTTATAAATATTTCTTCATAATATTATGTACAACAATTATCCGTCTTTAAATAATTTTAAATGAATAAAGGAAAAAGCTATTTTATCTTTATTTTCAATGAATTACAAAAAGACTAACTATCAATAATTAAGTTAGTAATCAAAAATATGCTTTATAATCAACTCTGGATATAAATATTACATATAATATTATATTGACTTCTCCATTATTTTTTTTTATCAAATCCATTATTATACTGAAATATTAATATCGATAAATATTATACTAAACAGATTCCATAATTATTGTTTTTACTACCGTTGCCTGATAGTAATGAAATATATTTTTACAAAATATTTTTAGTACAATTCACATATAGATTACAATTTTGCATACCATGGCTAAATGGCTTGCTCAATGTAGATAGCGAACCATAATAATAATCTACGACGCGTGTAGACCATCTGATATAATAATATTAAATACGATTTATAAATACATATATATCGCAGCTCCTATTTTTAGTGAATCTTGACATGAAGTATATAGTTCGAAAATGGAAATTCGCAGTATTTATTTAAAAGTGTGTATGAGTAAATAATAAGTATACCTACCATAAGAATAAGTATAGTAAAGTTCATAGTGTTCAGACTTAAAACGACATTTTAACGAACTATGATCGCGTTTTCCGAGTAGCAAGTCCGAACGAGATAGATAATAACAATTGGGAGTCGAGTTATGATTTTTTTTTAAATCTAATATGTTAATTGTTTGTATTTTTTAAATTTTATATTCTTGAAGTCAATACAATAAAAATGAAGAACTTAATCATCATCAAACAACAATTGCAGATAAAAAATAAAAAGATTTTATTAAAATAAGTAAAAAGTAAACTTTAATGATTTTAAAATGGTTACTGTATAATTTCAATAAATATATCTATATAAAAAAAAAAATAATGTCTATAGTGTACTGTGTAGAAAACGAGTATCGCGCCACTGATGCTATATGGGTATTATATGGGTATTTAAGTGTATTACAAACTGGTGTTTGTGGTCGGAAAGACAGGTGTTAATCTCAATTCAATAAATAAAACCTTGCCGGCCTGAGGCGATATATCAACTGTTTAGGAGATATCGTCGTATAGTACGACCGCCGTCTTGCGAGGAAAAATACAGTAAAATAATGATCTCCTTCGACTTTTGACGTTATTTATTTATATTTATTCGTTTGTTTTCCAGCCTCCTGAGTTAGTCGTTAATCGTCGTTTACCCATCGACCGCCATTATCTTCGAACACACACACACACACATAAACATACATGTATTGTTGGGTCAGTTTAGGTTGTTTACACGCGTATGTTTGTATTTTACGTCCTTTCTTTTAATTCAAATATCGGTCCGCCCACGCACCGCCGCACACACTGTAGGCTTGTAGTGAAAACTTTTTTCTCATCACCGAAACACCATATAGTGTGTAAGATATACTCGGAAGAACTTTGTCGGCCTGTCCACCACTCAAGTCCCGTCGCGATCGGCATCGCATCGATCGGTGTGACGGTGTCTTCCGACAAAACGCAGTGAAGCCGAAATGTTTTATAGAAGACAGACAATTTTTTATTGGCGCGTTTACGACGGCGACAAATAATATACAATTAATATAAACAGCTATATTATATATTATTACGGCACGTAGCCTACGCGAAGACGAGAAAACGGTTTTGGCGATGTAAAAAGAATCCAAAACCTCGCTCGACTTGATCATTATTAAACGTGTAAGTAATAATACTCATAATTCATAACTCGGGTGACGCCTAAATTGAAGCAATTACCTCAGTATATTATAATATATAACAAACGTGTGATGTTAGAGAAACTGTGGAACCAACTTCTACAGTAATAAATTAATGTATTTCTGGGCTATTACAAAACAAACATCTAAGGTATAAATAACGTAACATTTTTATTTAGAAATTAAACATTTGTCTATCCTCCTTGCGTCCTGACTAATTTTTTATAATTTTTAAAAACATGAATTAAAAATATATATATATATACCTACCTAATATTTGATTTTTTTATAATTATGTAATATCCCTTAAAACTGGTCCAGCAAAAGGGTCGTTATATATCCGCATGTGTTGTCTCCGTCTTACGAGTGTAAAATATGCAAACATTTGAGTTCAGTGGAATCAATTATATACAGTTAGCTTACTTTTAAGTGAGTTATACTATAAATAATAATAAATATTAAAACTTTAAAATCAAAATATCAATAAAAGTCTATGAGATACCCTAGATAAATATAATTATCTTTAAGTTTGATAATCGGTAAATTGACTCTAATATTGTAGTTAACTACATAAAATTGATTCCATTGAACGCAAATTTGCAACTTTTTACGTTCGTAAGACGGTGACAACACATGTGTGTATGACATAATTCCCTTCAAAATAAAAACTCGTTCGAATAAAACAAAGTGAAATTCAGACAGCACTAAATACACCTAAGAATTTAATGACACTAGAGATAACTGCAGAAACATATAAAAATCGCTATCCGAAGGTATAACGGAAAATCATTAGATAACAGTGGACTGGTTGAAAACAACCTTTGAAAGTCATCGAAGTGTAAAAAACTTCTTTTTCGAAAGTATGATATGGCAATGAGATATTTAAAGTAGTAAGTGTTACTATCATTGGTACGTGGAATCAAATCGAACGAAATATTTTACTTATTTAACATTGTGTTTATGACATTTTAGTTTTAAAATACTGATTTATTTTTGACTTAGCATAAATGATAGTATTCGTTACATATTTATTTTTAATTTTTAGTTTTTATTAATAATATTTGTGTTTTTTTTTAAGTCCAACCATAAATCGTGAAATGCTATGCCTATACATCACGATACGTATCGTACGCAGGTGCTCCCCTGCAGTCGCTATACGTGCACAAAGTTTGAGTAGTGATTTTCCGGTTGATTAATTCGAGAAATCGTATAGGTATACCAAGTGTATGATACTTGTACTATATTATTACAACGCGCGTGTGCACTGGTAACCGAATGACCGAAGAGCGGACCGCTCTCTACCACGAGAATGACGAGCCGAGTGATTTGCGGGTAGACGAGAGAGAGGAATCAAACCTTAAGGTCATAAATCATTTCGTGATAACAGTGGTTGTGATATACTTATATATAACAAGCGCCACCGCCATGTGTATAAACCGACGTGGCAACTTATTGCTGGGCACATTTGACGTACGTTTACAAGTGGAGGATTGCCAGGTCGGGGGAAAAAAAGTGTGCTATTGGCGTGATCGTAGTGGACAAGTAAAAAGTAAGTAGAAGCTGTGAATAGAGAGGAAGGAGAGAGAGGAAAAGGCTAAACAAGCGAGCAAATAAAAATATAATAATTTTTTTTATAATGTACAACATTTATACGTAGGTACACGTAGTTTGTGAATAACATTATATTGTTCTATGCGCAATAGGTAGTTGTTAAGGGATAGAAATGAGATTTAAATAGATGACAGTTTAACGCATTGGATTTATTTATTAATTTAACGTAACCAGTGACTTGTAAGTTTTAAGAATAAATGTATAAGATTTAATGGTTCCGATTTCTCGCTTTGGACATTTTGTTTTCCTGATTAAATCGATATAATAAACGGAAAAGAACGTACGTAGAATATTAATAAACGAGTGTTATTGTATCAGATGTAGAATTAATATTTTACGATAATAATTTTAAATTCTGTTCAAAAATATAAGAATATATAATGACATTAAAGATTTACTACTCAGAGTTAAGTTAAGTAATTGATTGTTAATAAATGATAATTTCAAGCAAGTATGTATTTGAATGTCGAATGGCATAATAAATTTGATTGAACAGTCAATAGAATAGCATGGTGAAAAGGTATTCAAAGGTACTTAAATTATAATCGACGCGCAGTAAATTAAAATGTATAAACCAAACCAAACTACTTTAAAATGCGAATTTTGTAAAATGCTTTCTTATTGCACACTAAATTTGTGGTACTAATGTTCAGTGTAAATTGCAATTATTCAAGTTCTACGTTTATCAGTCAGTGAGTTAGTCAGGTTATATTATAATCATTCCGCTTGGCGTTGCCCGTGATACTTTTTATCTGACTTATTTTATAATAATTATTTTTTTTTAAATTTATTTTTAGCGATTTCAACCCTTTAAAATCAAAATTTTGAAAATCGAACGACATGGTGATACTTAGGAAGGTATTTGGAATATTTATGTGAAAAAAAAAATTGAAAAAAGTTAAATAGCATCGTCACAAAATAAGTACATAAAAAGGCCTGTTCTTTTATATAAGAATTATAATACTATTTCTGTATAAAATGTATACACGTCATATATTATCTCTCTGATCTACATAACTAATATTATTAAATCTTGTATTACATATTTTTTAGTAATGCGCAATATGAGGTAAGCACATACTCTGGTTGTGGACGGAATTTCAAAGGTCAATAATTTTTGACACATCATGTGCGGACGCGGGTTTGATTTAGACGTCATACTAATTGCGGACTTGAAGTCAATGTAAGTTATTTAATCGTATGTGATAAATAATATAGACAATTTATTCAGGCTCTTTCGAAAATTGTTGTCACTAAAATTAAACTCAAATTATTATTAAAATATTATTAATTTTAATTTTTTTTAATTGTAAAAATGGTTTCTACAAAATATTTGCTTACCTTACCCACTGAGGATTATGAATGTTTTTTTCGTAAACAGTAATATTTTTTTACAAATTTATCAATTCAGTACCTAATGCAAGTACAAGGATTGGTTACTTAGTACTGAAACAGCGGTGAAGACTTACCGCCGTCACATTATGTACCTAGGTCGTGTTCGCAACTCGCGTGGTTTTTAATTTTCATTACTTCGTCCTCTATTAGGAAACACACATATATTAAGAATTGAAATCGGATTTATGCCGCTGTCGTTTCTCACAGCTCCTAAACCATGCTGTACTTGGATTCTACTCATAAGTATACGTTTCGGTTTATTTTTACCCCACTCAAACGTATTTAGGGGTGTAATCTTACTTGAATATTTTATGAAATTTATGAAATTCAGTTATTTTTTCCGGTAAATAATAATTAATATAATTATAAATACTTCGTAGAATAATAAGGTCGAATAATGGATTAACGTAAGACTGCCATTCGATATATTGTTTTAATTTATCAATTTTTCCATATTGGAGATATACGATAAGTAGTAATGTATTATTAACTATTAAGTATCGACGAAAATTATGAAAAAAAAACTGATTTATTCGTTTACTGAAAATATCCATAAACAATTTTTTTTTTTTTTTTTACATTACAAACTTTTATTTTCAAACTTGTGTCATAAAACATCCATTCAGACGTATGAGAGTCACTGTAAAGTTGACTTTTTAACTACAACCATGATGTCGTCCGCACACTCGTGTGTATAATAGCTCTTAGCATGAAAGACTGAATATTTTCGCTACAAAGTACCATTATTGTTGTGTGGTGGATGATAGCTGAAACACTAAAATATATTTTAAGTGTAGGAGGAGGATATACAACGATAAAGTTGAATAGTTGAACAAATATTATACATTTTGCTTTTATGCGGTTTCTGGTGACAATAATATTATCGCCGATAAAAAGCAAAATACTCGTTTTTTGTATTATTTATCAATTAAACATGGACACTCGATCATGAAATATGCGAACTTCACAACGTGACTCACCCATTTTAGGTAATACCTACGTAGATTTTTTTATTGCTAAACGCATTTAAAAACATTTATTATGCATGAGAATTTTTACATAAATTATATTATTTGAATTTTTAACGAGACCGAACGATAATTGGGGTCCATGCACGATGTTGCTTCACAGTACATAATATAATATCTTATCGGTTCTAACACACAAATTATATCATTATGATCGCTGATATATTACCTATACGTCCGTTGACGTTGAGACTCTTGTTAAAAATGCGGCCATTGTCGATTCAATAAAATTATTATTTAATAATATCTTTCGATCAACACCAGTGCATAACGTTCAATCGTTATCGTTTGTTTTAATAATACAATTTATATAAAAAAAAAAATCTCCGAATTTCTCCATCAGTCGGTAGAACACTGTTTGGAATACTAGGACTATATGAGATTATCAACAACAAAATACTAAAACTCATTTTAATAAATCAATATAGGTAGATCGTTTATTGTAATAATATCAAACATTTGTATAATATCATATAATTGCAGTTATTATTTAGATATTTTTTTTTAATGTTAATATTATATTAAGTAAACAATTATCAGTCAATGTACAGATGTGAGTGCTTATAATAATATATTATATAAAAATAAAACGAACAAGTTGGTAACAGTTCCGCTGTATACAGTATCAGTGTTGAGTACGTCATTATTGATTGGGTCACTGTAATAGATGTGTTAAATTTGAATTAAATGATATATCTATCATAGTACCCGAAAAACGATTCTGAACAGGGACTGTCAAACTTTTTTTAATAACCGACAATGGTTACTGAACAATAATTTTAGTAAAAAAATAAAAATGTTAACGAATGTTCGTACTTTTTTTATAGTTATTAATTTTGCTCTTAAAAGTACTGGGAATATTTCTTTACCCCGCCACTTTCAGTACGAACTAGATTTAATAATCTACCAGAAATCTCCTCTTAAGTTGAAAAGCATTTTTTCTACTAAAAAAAGTGTCTTCAGACACAATAATAAAACTAAAAAACACGGATTGCTGTAAAATTAATAGGTACCTACATTATTCGCTAAGAATTCAAAAATATACCTATGTATAAATCGTAAAAATATATTTTATAGTTCATATATTAGCTGAAAATCATCAATTATTTACGCGAGTCGTCGTTATATGTATTTTTATTTTGGAAATTCACTATGATTATGATTTAGTAAATTCTAACGTCTGCACATTTAAAATAAAGTTTTTTTATTTGGAGGGTATTAGCAGTTAAAACAAGAGTATAGAACTAGTTATACATTTTGTACGTTTGATTGGCACGAATATACCTACGGCTACACACGACCAAATAGGTTTTACTGTTTAAGTTTGCAACTTTGGAAATAAGTTGTTGAACTCGAAACTAAGAAAAGATAACCAAATCAATAACTATAATATGAGTTTTTCTAATGCAGTTAAAAGTTTGAAGCCATCGACGTATAGTTACAATATGAAATTAATTAGTTTATGAAACAATTATCTAATGTCAATAAAGGTCAATAAATAACGTACTTCTGTGGAAAGCGGAGTTCATTCATTTAATTAAAATTAATTATCCTCATTTAGACAATATATTATTATTATATATACACTCGTCATCAACATTATACAACCCTAATTTTCATTTTAAATTTTAAATATGATGAGGGACGTGTGGCCAGCAAGCTGAACCTACAGTGGCCCCTCAGAACATTATTGACCTCCGTGAAGCTGAGCGGCGTGCCTGTAAAATACTCCAAAACAAAAATCAATTAATAAATTGCGTTTTAATAAGTAAAATAAAATTTAAAAAAATGATGTAGTTAAAATCAATCCTGTGAATAAAATTCACACAGATGAAGCTCTATCCAAAATATTTATCATCAACCATAAAATCGTTCAAATGACCAAATCGCATCAGCTTAAACTATGCACTCCTCAATTGACTGACAAGTTTCACGAACTATACAAACAATGTTCAAATTCTGATGACGAGGGACAATATACATAACTGCAAATACATAGAGTACTTAGCCTGCATAAATTATGCTTCAACCCCATTCTCTCTCACTCCTACCAATCTAAATAGAAAAAATATTTTTCGTTGTACCTATTCAAAAAATAAGTTTAGGTGGTAAGACAAATTTAGCCAGGTTTAGACAAACTATAAGTTCTATTATTTGACTCTAAAAAAAGCAATGTAAATTTTGTGAAAATAATCCTAAAATTAATTAATTTTAATAAAATATAGTGTTATAAATTGATAATGTTACCGTTTTGAACCTAATAGGATAAATATTTTAATAAGTAAACACTATTTATTAATATTTACATAAATGCAATCAAATATTAGACAAATAAAATTAAAAAAATTCATTTTAAAATAAATATATTCAATAACAATATACATATAAATTTGGTTATTAATTTATATATCAAGGATAGTACACATTTAATAAAAAAAATTACCCGGCCTATATTATACTACACCTAATTAATTTGATAATTACTAATAATTTTTAATTTTAAATACCTTGAATAGAATATTGTCATTTCTTCAAATATACAAAGCACATTTTGGATGTGTGTATAGTATAGGTATAAAAATAGTTCTGAATAATATTTATTTTGAAATGTGATATCTATTACAAAATTAGATTAAAAAGGAACATTATACAACACAATATTACAAAAGATTATATTTCAGCTCAGTCATAAATAAAACTCAAGTTGCGCCTATATCATAAGCCTTATATAATTGTGCCGAGAAACAAAATATAATAGTTAACTCAGAAACGTTCAAATGTAAATATCGTAAAAATCTTTTAACGACTTAAGAAGAGGGAAATAGTGTTTTCAAATTTTGAACGCGTCGAATGTTATACTGCAAAATAACAGTCTTCATTTTACAAACAACGCAGAATATAGAATATACAAAGCACCGATGTCTGTCTTATAATTTATAAACCAATTAACTATAAAGGGATAGTGACGCACAAAGAAACAAGTATCTTATGAGAATGAAATATTTTGTACGTTGCTATACTCTGTTCTACCTAAATAATATCATTAAATTCGTGTTTTGTACAAAGTGGTCTTCTTACAAAATGTTTAGTACCTATCTGTAAATACGCGATTGTAAAATACATAATAATTATTAATATAAATGTTACAATGTGACTACATTGAGTTATAAATAATACATAATCATTTTAATACTCCTCGATTGAGGCATACTTGATTGAATTTTTTTTTACTAAACAGTAAAAAAATTTAGACATAATAATTTGTAATTTATACAGCAGAAGTATTAATCAGTTAACTAACGTTTATTTTTGCATTTTTAACAAAAATACTGCATGTTGAAGAAAGTAAACGTTATGCGATTGCAAAAACCTATATACTACCTAGGTACAAATTAAATGTATATTTAGTCTGAAAGATATTTCAACAAATTATTATCTGAAGACAAATAACGTTGAAAGTAAAAGAACACTACTACCAAAGTGTTAATTAAATTGTCAAAAACATCAATATAGGTAGACTCGTGTATACGAAAACTATGAAAGTTTATAAAAACGGTAGTCCCCATAGCTTTTCTTAGTTTCTGAGTTTGGGTTAATTTTTTTTACTTAAGTTTTGAAAATACAAAACATTTTATAAGTCTTCCATTTGAATAAGTTTTAAGTTTTGTTTCGCTCTCCGGGTAAAGTTTTAAGATCGGTTTTGTAGTGCAGGGGTGAGTTCAACAGAAATCAGGACGTCGAAAAATTCTAAGCACAGGCTTAATAATAATCAGTATATAGAGAAACGAGAACGATTTATTGATAATAATTCTGAATACTAACTAGGTAAACGACATTTCTATTTTGATCCTAAAAAAAGGATTATAAAAGATTATTATAATTTGTATAAAACTATTAATAAAAATAAATAATAAGTATATTATGTCTTGGCCGATTAAATTCAGCAGCAATCGAATTAATCGAAAAACAATAGTATAATATATAATATATTCTACGGTACAAAACAAAATCTAACCTAACCTAAGGAATAGTTTTTCTTGTATAAGATTATTCTGACCTATGGGCAAGAAAGTTGTCAATTCAAAATACTTCTTGTAATTGATTATTAAATCAAAAGCATTTTAATAAGTCTAGTGACGTCCAATACATTAAAAGTTAAAAAGCTATTTTTCCGAACACTTAATACTTTAATTCATTGATATTCCAATATTCAATTTAATCAATATCAGTTTTAATTTATTAAAATCTGAGTTTATATCATCACAAAGATATACCTATAGTATTTGAATTCCTACCTATATTATTGTATCAGTATAAGAATATTTTAGCATAAATTAAGATTAGGTAACTAAAACGTTTCATTTTAATCAAATAAATAATATTATAATTACATTATATTCCACGTAAAAATTTTAAAAATTATTACGATTTGTATGTCTATGACTACTGCATAATATAATGCAACGACATACCAAGTCCGTACTTTTGGATGGTCGTAATTACATATGTATTATATCGTTTTATTCTATACCTATACATACATTTGTTTCCTGATCGTTTATCCCTCTTAACAATCGATTAAGTTCAAATACTCTAAAAGACAGATAATAATTATGATATAATATATTGTGCATCATTGACCTATCGCCCAGAAATTCGATCGCAGTACAGCGAATTAAATCATTAAACACACGTGATTTAACCGCCCGGTATCGTGCGGGGCACCCATCTACACATTATTACGATTTACAGTGTTATTTTCATTTTCCAATTCGATTGTAATAGCCTCGTGTGTGCCCATATTCTTTAATTATATTCATAATCCTTAATCGCCCTGACTGCGAGACGTGGGTGGCCGACACACAAATAACATTACTGTGAAAACATATACAAATCATAGGTATTGAATGATAGACTGCGAGCGCGGTGTGACTTCTTATAAGTTATATCATTGTCGCCTATGACCGTGTTGAATTCTATTCTTGGCGACCGTTAACGACTAACGAGTCGACTAAACCATTTCAATTACCCTACCTATTACATACCTACCTACTCGTATTGCCAAAATACGTTTAACTTAAATTTAACGTTTAATTTATTATATGATAACTAATACCTAGTATGAGGATTAGACATCACATAAACACTTATCACTTATTATAAATTGTTAATACCATTTTCTGATTCAACGAACGAACACTGCACAACCGCTTACTAAAGTGTACCTACGTTTTTATTTGCGATGAATAATCAAGTGTTACTTTAAATAATTATATTTATTCTTTTAACTCACAAAGTAAATAAATGCCTACATATACTCGTAACAGTAGTTAGTTATTTGAGTAAAAACCTGCCGATATAATACGTGTTATTGAATATTCATTTTTATTTAATAGGTACTTAATTTTATTGTTTGATAATATAATAATTTTAACAATCATGATTTTGAGTTTAAACTGAACATAAAAAAATAATGTCAATGCATGATTTACAATGTTAAAATAACAAACTGTGATTTTACATAATTATTAGTTAAATTGTAGATACAAATAAATAGGTAATATTATCCTATTGTTCTTATAACTGTGAACTGTCAATAGCCTATAACATTTTTAAAGAAATTAAATAAATAAACAATATTATAATTGCCAAAAGAATTACTAAAATATTTCGGAAAGAAAATTAAAAAATATACAATTTATTACATAAATTTAAATTGATTTATTCTTTACTTTAAACAGATAAATTTCGAACAGACACCTACCTACTCGTAAAACATAGATTTACCAAAATAATATTCAAAATAGTATGTACTTTAAATATATTTTACAACCTAAATATTTATGTTTAAACGAGTCATACTAACTTAACATTATATCGAAGTTAATATTTATTATGCCTTATCGAATATTACTCATACATTATCATTTAAATTGTATTAATAACCAAATTTGTTTTCTATACTCTACAATCTATAAAATAGAACAGGTATTATTGGACACTTTTTGTATGTTTTACAATGAAAGCCTTAACTAAAGTGATTGGACTGAATATCCCAGGTATTTGGTATCTGTTTATATTTTGTAACACTTTAGCTATAGTCAAGCTATGTCTTAAAGTTCTACAGAAATTGTACTTAATAATATATTTTAAACTATGACCAATTGTAAATAAACTACCAACGCATACATTATGTTTGGATGTAATTTATAATCGAGTAAGTTGTGAGCTTAATTAATTCCAACCACTAAATAACTAATTACATAGTTCTATAAACAATTATTAAAATAAAGTACAATGTATTTAAAAATAATAGGTATTATAAAAATTCATGTTTTTAATAATTCTTATAGTGAATTCCATAACAGTATAGGTATCTGGTATATAATATATTTAAGTAACAACAAACATAACTGTATATTTTATATTCAGGTATTATTAGATATTGCATATATAGGTACTATGAATAATAATGCTTATTACTAAATAGTAAAGACATCAATACACGAATAATTAACATTTAAACCCATAGACGTAAATATATAATTAAACATATTTGTGTATAGTAGCTACATTATTTATTAACAAGTTTATTAGTACTTAGTATAATATCGAATTATAAATTAGTATTTACTTAAAATCCATACATGTTTTTCAAATCATCTATACATATATTATGTTCCATATTATTAAGATGTTGTAATTCAACCTGTAATAATTTAATAGTATATAACTTGTTTAATTAGGTTTTTTATAAAATAGTACATGGTATTAGCTTTCATTTAAGTGATATACAATAATATATACTATTTAACTAAAATAAGTTCGATAACTTCTTTACAGTCTTTATAATAAGTTTTTATTTAAATAATATTTATTAATACATGAAACCTATTTAACTCTAATAAGTTCAATAACGTCTGTACAGACTTTATAATATACATTATACCATTTATACAGTAACACATTCTGTTATGATTAATAATACAAAATATTATCATTCTAAACATTTCTATAAACCTATAAAATATATTCATTTAAAAAACTTATAACATTTCAGATCAAAAACTTTACGGGTTTTTTTATAATTAATTATACATATTATTATGTTACCTATGTATTATAAAATACAGTTGTATGATAATAAGGAAATTATTATTATTAACACTTATTGGTCTTAAATAAACATTACATAAGCGACTATCTTATTATTAATCTAGATTCAAAACATATACTTAGAACAAAAAATACTTTTCATCAAACACTCTTAGGCAAATCGATTTCACAAATAACTAAGTGCTTACAGCGTCTTTTATAATATATGTTTCTTATATATCATTGACAAAATGAATTCCATTTATACGTTTTTTTTCTTTTAAAACCCTAATTTATTTAACAATAATAGATAAATACAACTTTTTTACAGCGTAGGTAGGTACATATATTATGTTATATAATATTAAATACAATCAAATCCAATGTTAATGTGACTTATAAACAAATATCTAATAAACTATGCACAGTTTGAATTTCACACTACAATCAACAAGCTTCGCTCATAATAAATGCAAAAACAAGAGAAAAAAATCAAAAAAAAAAAAATTACTTAAATAACCCAATACCGCATATATTTAACACGTGTCTTTAATATAGTATTGTAAAATATTTAATAATATTACTATAAATCAGTTAATGTTGCGATATTATATCAATTATCAACAAACGCTAGCCAAACTATTAAAAATATAATATTATAAAAATGTAGTATATTATTAAAACTATGATAGTGTATTCACAGCCCAATTTAAAGATATACCTAGTTTTCTAAAAAATAATAATTATATGATAGAAATAGGTTAATAGAAAATATAAACAAAAAACCCTTTCTAAAAAATGTGTTCCTATGAAATAATTAAAAAAAAAAATGTTTATCAAATACTTTAAATATTTATACAAGTAATAAATAGTGAATACCAATACAGAACGGATAAATAAGTAATATATTTTTATACAGATTATGAATAAATAAACAAAATACTCATAATTAACTGTTGTTTGTCATAAGGAATGTGCTATGATAATAACATCATATAAGTAATACAGTTCTGCTCGCTCTAAGAACTTAACTATTTATAAGCTTAATATAAATTAATACTATTTTCAATAATCAAACATTCAAGCCTTCATATTTTTCTCTTGTATATTAATTATATTCTACGTCATATATTTTGTATGTGTGTGAAAAAAATTGTTGAAAAATAAATAAATAAATAAATTATATATACATTTAAAGTATTATAATACTATTTTTACGTATTTTATTTTAATTTAGCAATATCACAATAACGATTTTAAACTATCGTTGTATTTTAATGGCTGTTTCGATAACAATACGTATTCTGAAAAATTATAATTAATAAGGACAATATACATTCTTATACGACATATATTCGGAAATATTTATTTGTTTTCACTAGAAAATATAAAAAATATATACATACACAGCTAGCAATTCAGTAATATGCATTATAAGTTATAACACGACGATAAAAGAGTTAACAAAACAATAAATTCTAAAAGCTTGGCATAATTTTGTCAATTTTATTATACTATATGGCGTATACCATCTACCTATTATTATTATTATGTGAAATTCAAACTCACTACTCTTTTCCGGGCAAAAACGTGCATTGAATACGGTAATCTCTGTAATAAACCCATCTCGAGATAAAGCACATGGATTATAAATAAATAAATAGACCAAATGCTAACAATATAATTATCGATAACCATCCCTCGCAGGTTTAAAATAAAACGCTTGGTACGGTGATTTAATTCAACTCAGATAATCTCAACGAACGTACCTAATATGTTTCCACGTTTGAACGTTTACCTACATAATAAAATAATAGCAGTACTAATATATATACTCGTATACAATACATAGTACACACACACAGCTAGCGACTATATAGTCGATACCTACTCTTCGACGTCGTGGGGTACCATATCGAACCAAATTGTGATCAGAAATTATAAAATACCTATTCAAGTACAACATTAACGTCACATTATATTACTCGAGCTCGTATGATATAACAATAATTTTATGATCCTGCTATAATGAACTGAACCAGCAGGATAACAACGCTTACCCATATACCCCACCACATATTTATAAGAGGGTATAATATACAATCGTTTAAGCGTCATCGTGCAGTTATTTATCATTTTACGTGAAATGTGTAAGACACGCAATTTGTTCAGTTGTTCGTAAAATTGAAATACCCATGGCTGTGAATTACCATAATGGACGTATCATTATTTCCATAATATAAAACTATTTATCTGCTTTGCATATACCCGATTATCTAAGACAATCAATATTTTCCATTCAAAACACAATAATAATATGATTAAGACATAATTATCGTTCTATTGTTTGTACATTTATAATTAACTCATTATTTTACCTACCTACATAATGATAACTGACCACCTATGTACTTATCTATTTTTATAATCATATAATTAACGTTGATTTAGTTTATCAATCAATGTTACGATAATATTTAACTTGAACGTTTTTTTTACATATACATACATGACGAAATAATGTATTGTTTCAATTTTACTTAAAATGTTAAAGTTCCTCTTTTTTACTTTTATGTGTATCACCATTCCTAGTGCTAAATTACATAATACGTATACCTACTTATAAAACCTATAACTTTGATCACAATTTTCTAAAAAAAAATATTCTTATACGTCCCTACAAAATCTTCCTAATATTTTATACTTTGTACGAGTACATTTTTGATATTTGACGTTAAATAATTTATATTATTAGTAATTACATTTTGTAAAACAAGTTAAAACAAATATTTATACTAAATATATTTCAGTTCTCTAATGATATATCGACTTATATATTGTAATATAGAGATTACAATTTTTACTCAATGCTTTTCCTATGTTTGAAAAAGTAAAATAAAATATAAAATTACTATACTGAAGCACCCATTGGTAAATATTGATTATACATTTATAAATACTTACCTACACCTACGCTTTAAATAGTTTTTAATTTTTTACACAAATATAAATTATACCACTTATTTAACAATAAGATAACTTATCTTAAATTTAAATACGAAAACGATCTTATAAATAATGTAACCAATTTTTATGAAGTAATTTATTCAAATAACTATTTATCAGTTTTTTTTTATGTTTTCATTCAATACGACCTACATACAAAAAAATAGGATAAAACCAAAATCAAAATTATACAAAATTGTTTAGAATAATATTATTATATTGATGAAGTACCTATTTTCTGGTACTTATCTGCATTACATGAATGTTAATGTCGAATAACAATAATGAAAATATTGCTAACATAGAACTTTTACCGAAAAAAATGTAGGTAGCGCACGTTTACTGCTTTCAACAGTCGAAAACGCCTTCGATGTTCTATTTGAACCTTATCGATCAAACAAAAATCGTGGCGAATCGTCGATCATGGTAGGGTGAGTAGATAGAAATGGACTTTAAATTTGTTAAAACACTAGAACGACAGATTGATTGACGGGATGGGCGGTAGCGAGTGTTTTTGAAAATAACCGATTATCTATCAATCGGGAGCGTTACGTTTCCAACTTCGGAATATTATGCTTTGCGTATATACAATAAACAACAACAAAGTAAATTTAAACTTTTTCGACCACAACTCTATTAAAAGTTTCATCTTTTTTTTTCCTTTCTCTTTTTTCAAATCAGTTTATATTTAATTTTCGAAGAGGAAAGAAAAAAACCATTCAACCACAGCTAGATAATCGCATATGCTATTATACTCTCACGCATTATTTATAAATACATTATATAGATACTTTATTCGTAATCTAATGTTTTTGTAGTGACTTAAATTCTAAAACCTTTTAAATAGCATTATCAGCTTAGTCCTTAAATCTCCAAATTTTCAACTATAATACCATCAAATCATAAGTTCACAATTCTAAAACCGACACTAAAATAACAATATATTATGTTGAATGGCTTGTATTATATTATTGTCAATATGAAAATAAATAAATACGTTTTACACTGTATCAGTACTAATAAATGCTACATATACCGGACATAATAATTTTCACTCTAACTATACACAATGTACCTTTGCCAACAATATATTCATACCGTATTCGAGACGTTTAGGGAAAATTATAGTTTAGTGTTTACTTATATAATATTATTATTATTACGTATATGTAAAGACCAACCTTTCACTACGTTTTGATGAACGACGAATATTATTATTAAATTCCGTTGTCGGATATGAGGAAGAACCCGGAGTCGACATTACGCATAATATATGTCTATATATATAGACGTACAGATGTTCTGGAAAACAACCACCGCAGTGTGCGGCACAAACTGTAAGAACGCCAAAATCACGGGATTTGCACGTCAAAAGTTTCAAAATTAATCCGTATAACTAACCTACATCCCGTTATACGTGTTTATACGCTTATGATACCATGTAAGACGCACACATCTCGTGCGCGTGTGTATTGAATAAATCATTTATTGTGAAATATATGAGTACCGTCTTAATATCAAATACGCGTATACAATAATAATAATAATTATTATAATGCATAAAATACGACTAAAACTATAATATACACATCGTGAACTTTCATTATGATTCACCGCACGTACATTACATGATATTATTATTATAACATAAACTGTTGTACACAATTCATTACCTCGTGATCGGTGCACAGTGCACACGCAATGTGCAGTACGCATAAAGTTTGGCATGCCATTGCAGTATTCGTAATATTATTTCAATATCATTCCTCTTTTCGCGCCCCGCGTCCACGGCTGAACGGCGGTGTTGTTATACTATATCGCCTAAAAAGTGATTTGATAAATGCACAGGATCTTAAAATTTTTAAAACGGTATGTTCCTAAGTATATACAATGAAATGTCATAGAATAACTCGTAAACCGTTTAAACGCGGTATACAGTTTAGGAGTTTAGTAATAGCTTACATTTAATTTGTTTCCATAAATACATTAAAATGTGCAATAAATAATGTATAAAAATTATTGGATAGTATGCTTTAAAAAAAAATAATATAACTGCACCTAAAATAAACGTGTAATTTAATTTATTATACTTTTATCTATATGTTGTTAAACTATACACGCAAATGATGGTAAGAAATAAAAAAATATACGCACATTGGTGAATTACAAAAAGATAAATAAATAGAAATAATATTATAATGAAATAGTGGAAAGAAAGAAAAAAGATAATAAAGATAAAATAGTAATAAAAAAAAATAATAATAATAATAACAATAATGTGAATGCAACGTTAAAAACATTTTTATGGATCTACAAATATCAGAATGTTATTTTCATGGTGTTGTTTCAACGCAGAAAAAATGAGTTAGAAATAGAAATATACAATAAAATGTTTCTTTAGTAGACGTGTTACCATACATTTTACGTTAAAATAAATAATTTCAATAATACCAGTACACACATTTTCAATAGTTTTCATACACTAAAATCATAATTTCAAAACTCGAAGAAATAATATAACTTATCCAAATAAGTGTTACAAAACTCAATATGATTGAAAAAGTAAGAAACCTAACAAACAACATTTAACAGTTGTAGGTAAATACTAAATATTATAAACTAAAATACATAAATAAGTCAAAAACGAATAACTTAGGTAATAATTACTATAAATATTAAATACAATGACTTACATAATGTACATCAACTTTAATATGTTTCTATAGAATTGCTATAACACTATGCATATATTGTATAATTTTGAAAACTTTTTGAGGTCCTACGATACATTTCAATTAAATTGTTGTGCTTGAAGTAAATGTTATAGGGCTGTTATGGAGAATCGTTATTTTACATTCATATTTTATCTCAACCATAAAATAATAATATCAAATTAACACTAAAATAAACAATGTAAAAGTTGTCTTTCGATTAACCTATATATTGGTAAGAAAACAATAATATGATAATAAAAAGTAAAATATAAAGTTTTTTTATGTTATCTATAATATTACCATACATTTTTTATTCAACATTTAAAATATATTTATTTAATGAAACTATAAAGTAAGTAGTAACATAAGCTTAAACTATGGTTTCAATATTCAACCTTAGTTATATTTACTTTCTAATTTTTCATTTACGACTTAAAACTAAAGGTTAAATATTACATAAAATAAGGACTAAAACGATATGTAGTTTGAAATTAAATTCACCATATCCTGTTTTTAAACATTATTTTATGTACCTATATATACCGTTTATTAATCCAATATAAATATTTGTTTAAAAATAACTGCAGTTTAACATGAATTAACAGATATACCTAAATCAAACAATAAACATTTATAAAATGTTATTATTTCTCGCAATTATTATGAGTTAACTAGTTTATATATAATATAATATAATATATAATAACTTAATTCATTTAAATTCTTTTTAAATCTATAATTATCAATTTGAATACCCTTTAACTACTTAGTTTTATTACCAAAAACTATAGTACCTAAATATAAAATTACACCTAACATTAAATAGGCTTAATAACAACACATGAAAATAAATTAGCTCCACAATAAGATGTACCTTGCATATTATATCTATATAGACAATAGTATAAGTCGTGTAATCATGTTCTAAGAAACATTTACTATTTTCTATAAATATTTTATTTTGAACAATGAATCTTATGAATATGTAAGTACCAATCTCATATAATACACCAAATACTAACAAAACGCATGCTCATCACGATATAAGTTCACGATAATTTGCACGTTTACCAACGATATAGGGCATTGTTTTTAAAATTAAAACAAATTATTAATCAATATTAACTTTCAAGCACACTCGACCGGAATGTACTTCAAACCCAATATTATATTATTTGATGTTAATTAATCAGGTATAAACGACATAATATGCATATTGTATACATTTTTAAAATAATACTTTTTTATCATACAAGTCTCATTGTAATTTATACATTTTCAAACTGATTGCATTAAAAATGTACCGTTAGGTACTGAACAGAATGCAAACGTGCAAAGGTAAACATGCAAATTTTTCGTATAAATATTAATTGTTATCAAAACAGTTTAAAAAAAGTTGTTGCCCTTACATTATACACCAAACCATTGTACTCTCATCGATCGAAAAACAAACAATTGTGGTCAAACTTTTCGACCCCTGGGAATTTTTTCTCCTCTCCAATCGCTGTGAACTTTTAGATTAATCACATAACATATTGTATAGAACATAACAAAATCATATTTTAAATTTGTATTCATTTTTTAATAAAATTAAAACAAACAACATCACTTGAAAGCGACCTGTACAATGTCAAATAGGTAATTTCAGCATATTCGAAACACATACATCCAGAAGCATGTCATCAATAAAAGCCGAGTAAAACTGTACCTCTCTACACAATATTAAGTGTATATAAGATGATACATTCGTGATTATTCATCCAAGAACATTCTCCGCTTTGGCTTCTCTACTTCTAAGGTTTTGCTGAGAGTCAATTTAACGTATACGTATACTAAAAGCAATATATGTTTCTAGCATCAATTTTGACGAGGTCTGCAGGAAACGTTTAATTACGTGCGCAATCCTATAAAACAAGTGAATTGGGACATTTTTTTTTTTTATTATTGTCTATTTTTATACAATATACATTTAATATACTTTCTAGTTTCTATAAGTATATTTAAGTATATATATATTACTATCATCAATAATATTATTATAAAAATATATAAATATATATAATTTAGTATAATAAACCTCACGGAGCGTATGATTTTTTTAGTCACAGAGAACTTGGTAAGCTGCGTCAATTTTCTAACTTTTAGACACATTGGTGGTTTATCGGACCAAACTAATGAGTATTCCGCATGTATTATTAATATTTTTTTTTTTTTGTCAAAATCATAAATATTTGTCCACTTTTTATGATTATAGACTTTCATAGAACAATTATTTTACCCCAGTCGTGATAAACATTGATGAGAATATATCTAAAACAAATTTAAAAAAACAAACATTTATAATCATTTATTGTCATTTGAGTTAATCAGTGTCACCGAACTTTGAACCTGTACAATTTCAAAATATTACATTTTGAATCTCTTATATAATAGATATTAATTTAAATAACGAGACCATTGAAATTAGTTAAATACAATGAACAATAGAAATTCTTGTTTTCTATGCACTATGTGTACCATTTATCGTTTTACACGGGTTCTTACAAACCCGTGGTAAACTTATTTTAAAATTAAGTTGTTACAGTCTATCCTAAACAATGATCGGTACTTTTATTAAATTGATTAATTATGTGGGCCTTATTGGTTCACAATAACCATTTTAATATGCTCCAAGTGTCCAATAAATTATTAAAGTAATTATATTTTAAAGCTAAGGCAGAGTTCGGCTCCACTGAAAATTATTATTATATTAATAAAATATTAATTTTACTAAATATACGATACAAAACATTTCTAGTTGTATAATTAAAAACTAAACAATGCATGCCGGATGTATTATATGAGTTGGTTATACAATTGATTGATTTTATAACTAAAACTACTCAATATGGCACATTTCAATATCCATGAAATATCTTTTTCTATGAAGTAAGTACTTTTATAACAAAAAAATTGAATTCTTACACATTATTTATTAGCTTATTTTTTCATGTCTTAAATGTAATTAATTTATATGGGTTCAATAATAACTGTATAGGTACTAGGTATTATTACTATTAAATAACTTAAATTAAAAGAAAATAAATAGTAATGGACTATATTTATGTTTAATAAAAAAAGAATATATTTATGTATATTTACTATGCATTTGTACAAGATCTTTTTAAAATAAGACATTTCAATCCTGTGTATAGATCCTATATAATATTTTTGATACGAGCATTAAGCAAAATATTTACATATGACAAAATACAAAAATGTGTTTGGTTAATTTGTTGTAAATGTTTTAATTTAATGACTTAAATATATTTTACAGTATACTACTAAACGTATATGCTTCAATTTTATTTTACCTCACAAATAAAATTTCAGAAATGTAGTAAAATAACATATCAACTTCTTTTGTAGTTTCCCCGTAAATCACGACAATCAGTGTTAGTGTCTACATTTTTATATCATAATACTATTGACATCGTTTTTTTTTAGTGAACTTTAGGTGTAATATATGAGTTCTAAATAGACAATTATTTATCCTATTATAGTTTTGTTTACTAGTGTGATATAAACCAATTTTTCTACGAAATTTAAATATAGCTTTTTTCGACAAAAATAAAATAAAAGTAAATAAATTATACTTAAAAACTTAAATTAACCTAACTTAACCAGCATGCTTTTCATTAAAATTTTTTTTTCATTTATGTTTATGAAAATAAAATATTTAAAACTACATATTTAAATTTTTAAATAGTCATTTAGATAAAATTTTCATTTTGTTTCTCTTTAAAATATAAAATACTGTTACACAAACTTATTTTTATATTTAATTTTCAAAAAAAACAGTTTAAACATAAAATATCAGTAATAATGTTTAGTTTCACAAACTGTTTCAATATTATATTTATTAAGTCTTATACATTATTAAAAATTATTTGTTTTACATAATATTATAACGTCATGTAAAATATTAATCGGAAAAATAAACAGTAAATTTATTTTATTTTTCAGTACAACTTACAAATATTGTTTTATTAATAATTACGTACCTACTTATATAGTACCTCTTTAAATTATATTTTAATTATTATAATTTAAGAAAATCTTTTTTTTCAGCAACGATTACACCTAATTGTTTGTTTTATTTTATACAATTTAACTAATATTGTACCTACCTACCTATCTATTTTACCAGTTCTACTTACAAATATTTTAACTTTATTTTAGCTGTACCTAAGGTATAATTATATTTTGTATTACCTATCTAAAATATTAAGTAATAATTTAATAAAAATATTTTTTTATTTCAAAGAAAATAATAAATTGTTTATTGAATACATGTTAGTTCTCATTTAACCTAAATACTATTATAAAATGCTATAAAATATTTTGACATTTAATATATATTTATATTTTATATTTTATTTGTACCTATTTAACGATTCAAAATCATTAGTCGAACTAGAGAAATGACTCTGTAATGTGATTGGTAAAACAATAATGTTAAAATAGTTTATCATACATAACTAACCATCTAAATAATACAATATTAAAATATAAGATATCTTATGATTAAAAGAAACATCGTCTATTCACGTTTAATACATTCTACAAAATAATAATTTATTTGCATACTCTCTTTTATTTCAAATTTATACATTTTTATCATAAGCACAAATCAGTATGATTTTTTTTTTTTTTTGATATTTAAGAATTTGAAGTCTAAAACGTGGTAAGTGTTTATAAGTTAATAATATATTATTAATATTATTCATCTTAATGTCTTTTTTAACAAATAATATTCTTAAAATTATAAGCTTTTTATTTTTATAGCATAAATCTATGTATCTAGAATACATTATTTTTAATTTTACTAATTATTTAACACTTTTAACTATCACCTACTTTACTATTCTTCTGTGTCATTTTATAAATAATTATTGTTTTTTTTATCAATTTAAGTATATTAACTATATTATAATTACACATTCTTCAACACGTTTTTACTAGTACAAAGTTTTTATAAACGTTAACTTATAATATGAAATAAACATAATTTAAAAATTATGTCAGTTACTATCAGTGATATTTTGTAAGATTAATTATTCTTCTTACAGGGAAAATCAATATATAATTATTAATACACTAATATGATCAAACTTTAACCTTGATATAAAATTCAACTTATCTCGTATAAATTTTTTTTTCTTAATGAATTATTTACATGTAAAATATTTGCACCACATCATGTTTGCTACGTATTGTTTATATTTTTCATAGAAAATAACAATTTTGTTAAAAAAAAATATATATTTATTTTATACTTCAAGTCAAAAACAACCTTATGATCCTATCAGATAATTAGATAATCCTACTGTTTTACAAATTAATAAAATAAATTTTAATCTGTTAATTCTGTTATCCATACATTAATAAAATCTATTCTACAAAATACTAGACAATATGATTATCTTAAACAGTTTAAATCGTATGAAAAATGGCGTATGTTCAAATTAACTAGTTATGATTTATTAATTATAATAATACATTTTTTTATTTAAATTTTTTATATTTTTTCTGTATCCTAAAAAACGTATTAATCATATGATAGAATTAACTTCAATCTAACTCAAATCCATAAAGTTAAAGCAACAAGAGTCAAAAGGCAAAATTACAGTACAATACAATTTGATTTTAACTTATAGTATAATAAAAATTACGAAAACCTATACTATTCAGTATAATTAAAATCGTATACATTATTAGAAAAGTAAACCTTAGATATTTTTAGATTCCCTAAGTCTTCTCTAAAAAGTATGTAAGACAAATTAAATTAAAAATATAAAATATTATAAAAATCTTAAAATTAAAATCTTTATAATAAACTATTAGATATTCTACATTTCTACATACTATTAAATTAATTTTTAAGAAATTTTTTAGTTAAATAATTATAATTGGCAGATTGTCAAAAATAACTTGCAAGTTAATTAATATCATACATCATTATATTTTACAATTTATGTATAAAACACATGATAATTAAATATAGCTATAGTGCAGGATATCGCATCCCTAGCAAAAAGCTACCTACATTAATAAAGGCCTTTTCAAATAACTATACTTGACAAAGTTTTCTCATTATCCCACGTCTATTCCGGGTTAGCGATGTTTTTGTATTTGTTTAATGTTTGATATTTTAACTTATATGGTAATAATAAGCTTTAATCTTAATAATATACCTTTAATAAAACAGTCTGGTATTAAAGACAAAAAACACATATTAATATTTTGTTTTTACATACACATTTTATAGCAATTAAATAAATTGCAAAAACTATTTTATCTACTTTGAATTAATAAGACAAGTAAATATAAAATAATCAATCATTCATCATTTTCATTATTGATTAATTGTACTTATATAGTTGTATACACAATGTGGGTAAGAAATATTAACATAAGGAGTCATAGACCTGTTCTAACACATATAATGAGATTAATATTCATTTTATTTTTTGTGAATTTTACCTTATAATTTTTCTATATTATTCAAATACATAAAGTGTCTAATACATTTTTACTTTAGCTGTTTACGAGTAGTTAATTAGGTAAATATCCAATATATTACCAATTATTAGTACCTATTACCTACGCCTTATTGTGTTACCAATTACTTAACTACCTATACATAGTTTATAAGTACGTATATAGATACTTAAAATTATCATGATACCTATACTTTATATGACGTAATAATAAGTATGAATCCTTCTTACACACCATAATTTTTAAAACATTATCAAATAACTACCTATTATACAAATGTATGACATTATCTTAAACACGCTTCAATCTAAACGGTATAATAAAAATTACTAATTTTGAGAGTATCTTATACGAATTAAAAACTATTAACTGTTAAGCAATACGAATAATGTTTGATAAGTACCTTCCTATAGTATAAAACTTAAACTAGAAATAAATTAACTGCCTAAAATATTTATGAAATAATATATGATTGTAGTGTATTGTACCTATATTATTTATGTACTAAAAAGAGGCTTAAAAACTATGTTATTTTATTATTCTTATTATTATTATATATCTATCGATTACATTTTTTTTCAGAAAAATTATTGTGAAGTATAATAAAATGTATAATAAGGAACAAAACATAAGCTATACAAATATTTAGCACCACTAACAAGTCTAACATAGCACACTGAGACGACCATTTACCAGTGAAATTATTTAAGAGGAAAAATATATCGATAAGTTTGCTTTTTTAGAATCGAAGCTATTTCAATAATGGTTATTTTATATTTTTTTCTTTCTTAAAATGCAATTACTCAGCTAAGTAGGCGTAATGTGGTCATCATTCGATGGTCACAAGACAAACGGCGGTCCATTAAAAGGAAAGCGACAATTATTATTTAATAATGACTGCGGTCTTTTAATTTATGGTTATTGTTTTACAGAATCTTATCGCAGGTCACACGCGGTGAATAAAATAATAATTTTTGGTGGTTTTTAAATTCGATTTGGTTTAAGAAACACATTATACTTGCGTGATATTGCCGTCGTTTCGGGTGTTTAATTTATTAGACAGAATATAGTGAAATTCAACTGTCATAGTGGGTACACACGTTTAATGTATATAAAGATGAAAATACAAGCACTACCTAACAAACACAAAACCTACGAATACATCATATATCAACTCGTGTATAAATAACTCAAAATAATATTATTATTTATTGATGATACTTATTAATGAAATTAATTTTGAATCTTATGAATCCACACAAATTATATTTATTTCAATAAATTATCCTCAATTATGTAAAAAAATTATTAAATGATTAAATCCCTATTATTATACCTATTAAAAATCATACAACATTAAATCATAAATTAACATTAATTGACATTGTAGACTATTATTATTCAAGTGAGCTAGACTTTAGTTGTCCTTTAATTTTAAATATTATTATTTAAATCGTATAAACACAATAAAACACAATAAATGGTATGTCTAAAACAGTTTCTTAAAACTAAATTAAATTCTATCAATTTTATTTTTCTATATTCATTTTTTTTTATTAATAATAATTAACAATAATTAACTATCAATGAAAAAAGCCATCTATAAATTATTATTATTTAATTTTTGTTCCTATTTTCTTATTTATTAGTGTTTATTATTTTTTTTTAAATATAGGTAATACAACTTAAGTGTACCAACTACCTACAAATTGTACCAGATCGAAATTGTTAAATAATTTAATACAGCGTCAAGCCGTCAAATAATTCATACCCATACATATAATGAAATACATATTTTTGCTTATAAACTTGGTCCAGATAATCTGAATATAATATAGTATCCAATAAATAAATATCGAACGTTTAACAAAAAATGAATGTATTAATAAAAAAAGTGAACGGTTTTATACTATGTAAATTAATAACTAGAAAAGAGTTCGTTTCTATTAGAAATCACTATGAACGCTTAGCTCAGGTACGTGATAACACATCGACGAGGTTTTAAATAAATATAAAAATATATTTCTTCCCAAGATCTTTCTCAAATGTTTCTTAATTTCATTTAATTTAAATTGTCGCAGGGAACCAATCCTTGACAAGTATCTGTCAACCACTATATGATGTTTTGGTATAATAAAAGTGTGATAGTAATACTCAACAGCATCTAATTAAAACATACACTGACGAATAATAAGCGGTGTATTGCATATTAATATGTTATTTTGAAATCCGTAAAAAGTTCAACGAAAAATATAAGAACCGAAATCGTTACCCAAACGATATTCATCTACCTCTAAACTTGATAAAAATTGAGAAGAAGTTCTTAAGCTTCGTAGTACAGTTTTAAATTAAATTTGACCAACAACTAGTGTTGTACTGCTAAAATAGTCAATATTACAAATATATCAAAACTTCACATTATAATATGGTTTATACGTATAATATAGTGTTAAACAAACGAAAATATAGATTTAAATATATTTTAACGTGGATAAATAATGTACTTTAAATAATAATTTAGGAATGTGGATCATAAATATTTGTTTGATAATATATTTTGAGAAAGCTGACTGTATAATAATATGGTATATTGATGATTATATAATCGTAACAACAAAAGTCACGGCATTAACTAATAGACACAACTATTTTGAAATATTTTTCAAACATATTGTTACAAAAATGGAAAGCAAATTGGAATTTTAACAAAGTACAAAATAAAATACCATAAAATATTTATAAATAATTATTATTAATACAAATTAATAATCTCGGATAAATTTTTAATTATGCCACAACCTATAATATAGAAGACAACGGGAATTTTTATAATTGCGAATAAACATAATCTCCTAGACTTTTGATCATATATGAAACAAAACATCCATAAATAAATAAACTATAACAGGCTTAACATAAAATTTTTTTTTTCTATAGTTTCAATGTCATTGGGCAATAATAATTATCAGAATACATTTCATAGTTAAAAAAGTGTGAAAAAAAAATTTATAACTAGTAAAAATGATAAAAAAAAACTATCCTCTTTCATAGGTCATATAAGTTTTATTGATCGAGCCAAATCGACGAAACATATGAGTATATTTGACTCGTTACTTACATCATTTGTCGAGTATAATATTAAGATGAGCGGCTACACTAAATTAAATAAAAATTATTGAAATTTAAAGAAAAAAAATCACTGAATAATAATATTTGTTGCTAAACGTATTTCTAAAAACATGATTCCCACTGAGTACCTTATTTTTTATAATCTTAATAGGAGCACCTGATATCTATTGATTAAAACATTTATGCTATTTATTATGTACAGAACTATTTGATATAGGTACAGTCAAATATAATATATATTTATGAAAGACGATTAATATGTTAATATGTTAAAAGATGTATATTTTTCGAATAAAAGAAAAAGAATTTCTGCAAAAGTTTAAACAAAAAACTAAAAGAAAATTTAAAACTGTAACTTTATATTTGAGGAGTAACTTAATATTCTGTTAGGTGATTTAAATATAATGTTAAACACGATTAACAAGTACCTAACGACGCAGCAAAAAGGTCTTAAAAAACTATCAACCAATGATATTAAATTATTATTTATTATTAATAATATACTATAGATATTGTACTTATTTAGATAACACGTCAAACCTTAACCTGATGAGACTGTGTATGCGTATGGAAGTGGAAATGAATCGCTTTATCAAACACAGTCTCATAACTGTCTTTACAAATAGATCAAGTACATAGGTATAACTTTAAAAGTATCCATAATACTAGATAAATACTATTTCAGAAACAAAATCCATAGACAACACACTAAAATTAATCCACGAATGCAACCTTTTTGAGCTTTTGTAAAAAATAAAATTCTCGAATTCTATTAAATGTAAACCGGTTTCCCACATAAATCCTATTAATAGCTTATTTTTCCAACCAAAACATTATTGTAATAACAAAATAACAATGCAGCAATTAATTTTTTTATATTATTACATCTCGTTTGTACACGTTATCATACTTTAGATGATGTGTTTAAATACGTATATTTTTTGTTTTTTTTTTTTTTATGTTAAAAGTTATTTTTGCTCATAACATTATTGTAATATTATATTCTAAGACATAAAATCAAAAATTAGAAATGTTGGCAGTCACATTTACACATCACTCTGCGCCTAACATTCACACAACAAACTATTAAAAATAATGTTTACATTAATAATAATTAATAATAATAAATAAATAATAATCATAATAATCATTAATAATAATTTACATAAGTAATAATGTGAGAGAAATATTCCGAATATTCTATTAATGTCAGACAAAACTTTTAAAAAATCATTCAATGCGAAAACGATAATTTAAATATACCAGTGGTCGTCACATGCCACGATTTGAGCTTATGCGAACAAAATGATTCCATAGAAATGATAGTAATATACTACCTACCTACCAACCAAAATACACGCACGTGGCACGTACATGGGCCGTACACTGCAAATAGGTTACACAAATTAATCTTGGTGGAGAATTTTAAGGTGATCGAATCGTATAAATAGCACGAGTGGCTAACCACTATTAAACCTTACTCGGTTGTCTAAGACTAACCAAAACGACTCGTGCAAAACCAATCTACTTACATAAACTGTAAAGCGGATTTCTCGGTAAATATACGCTATGTATTTACTGTAGTAAAAACTACCGATTATAACCTAAACCATCATACGAGAATATTATTTGAAACCATATTAGTTTTGACCTAGAATAAGAATACCAACGCCAACTAAATACTGTAATATTTATAGGCTTATAGCGTATATAATAATTACATAATATTGTTTAATTGCCTATTTATAAAATTTGTATGTACACAACCGTCAACCACTACAATACTATCGAATTAAATACCAATTGTACTTTTTCATATGAATCATTACAATCAACTACAATACAGTTATAAAAAAGAAGCATAGGTAACTTAATACATTTTTATTTTATTTTACGCTATAACACAATATCTTACATAAAACTAGTACCTATGCATACATATTAAGTACCTATTTCAAACACCTTATGGTATTATGATTTGAAACATTCTTCTCTTAAATAAAATACCTACTATAAAATGTTAATAACACAAAAATATCAGAAACATGAAAAAAAACATCATAACAGATACATGTGAATTATAAAATAAACCATGAAATGTGCAAGTAGATATAATACAATTTTAGCAAAAAATAATGGTATCACAAATTGAATCAGTTCAAAGATTAGGTAAATTATCAAATACTCAGGTACTTAGTTATAAGCATACTAATCGTTATATTATTAATAATGAATTTTTCTCCTGCTTGTATATTATTTTTACAAATATCGGGTGAACTATGTTCAAGTTCAATAGAAAATATCTAATTGAAATATTGTATAGTAATATGTTAGTAAGCTACATTCTATAAATATATTAGAATATTTTTATACTAAATTACTAAACTATTAATCTGCCATAATTAAATTAAAATACAAATAGCTTGTCGTAATAATATGTAACACCAACGGTATACAATTAGTTAAGACTTATAACCACATTCAACTTTTTATTTTGCGTTTAACATATAGTATAAACTACCTACAAATGAATATTTTAGCATTAATCATTGTTCACGTATAGTAATATGTGAGTTGGTGGGTACTTAATACAACAATAAACCTTGCGTACATCTGATTAAATGCAAAACACAAATCCTGGTGCAATGGGTATTATACTATTACATTACGTACACATAATATTATATAATCGTTCACACGCCAGCATTAATAAGTATTATATATTAATGTATTTAAAGACTGTCGTGCATAGATGCAGTGCTAAATGGAGATTAAACCCTATAGAGCGGCTAATTTGCTATATCAATATCACAATATCGTATACAAATTAATGATAGGATGATGTCACATACAATTAGTAACAATAAAATTTATTACAATAATGATTATGAACACTGGATTTATTGACAGGTGACAAAATATGTTGATAAAGACCACAACTAGGTATAATAACCTATAATATTTTATAGTAGGTAAAAACAATTGAAGACGATATAAATATAATCTAACGATATATAAAACGCTACAAGCAACAAAAACAGCGATTAATTCTTTTTATAGTTATTACTTATTACACTTAATTTTTTTATTAGACAATTGTGAACCAAATAAATAAAAATGATGCAATAAGTGCTACGTCGTAAAGAAGATAGCTATTATGTTAGGTGCGTTAAATTATACTATATTTACAGATCTATGAATTTCATAAATTTATACCGATATCATAAAGATAACAATTTTGTTTTTTTTTTAATTTCTTGTTCATTGACATGATGTGTTTCACTGACAAATCTGACAAATTTTTAGATCACAATAACAACAAAACTCCGAAAAATTACTATTTTTTAATAAAACTGATAAAAAATAAATGTGAATACATCTTATAACACCTAGGTATTACTCGCCAATTCACTGATAGGTACGTATAGGTAAGACTAGTTTAGAGATTTATACAGACAATCACATAAATAGTATTAAAATATTATAGTCATAATTTAAAAAAAAAATAGTTATTAAAATAATTTTACCCCAAATTATGAAGCAATAAATTACCAAAAAGTTTATAAAAGATTCGATTAAAATTGTATGCGATTTCTAAATATAAATAACACACAATAACATTATTGTAGTATTATTGGGGAAATTAACATTATATTTTATTTTGATGGAACCGTTCTTCTGATTTATGGTAAATTCCATTCACCTGCTACAGTATTGCCATGTTTGGCTTAGGAAAACATTAATTTGCATTCGAATGGAAAGCAAGTAACTTGTTTCATCGAGTTGTATAAAATAAAACATTTACCAAATACATAATATATATTATATACCTACATAAACGAAGGGGAACTGTATGATTAATAAATATTAAAGCCAAGCCTAAAGCGCAATATTATAAAATAAATCATTTAAAATCTGAATATTAAAATATATTTATTTTAATTAATAAGGTGACATTTTTTAGTTATTCGCTATTATTGCAACGTTGCTGTCGATTTAAAAACACAAAATAATTGTTGTTTAACTGTACAAATGTACAATATAAAATTTTAACTATAATATTGATGAAAATTTAATAGATATAGGTTGAATAAATTGAGTTTATTAAAAATATATAGATTTAACTTTTATAATAATATTGTAAGAAAATATTTAAAATAATGAAACTAAAAACATAATTTTTACGAAAAGAATGAAATATACAACGTATGCCTATTGCCTGATTAAATATTTCTATAGACAAAAATATATTTGTTATTTCTTACTCTTTTTTTATATACTTTTTTATGATAATGTTGAATCAATTAGAAGTATAAGAATATAACAAAAATGTAAAACGAAAAAATATGGATTTACCGATTATTAAAAAAAATGTAGTTGTATTTCAGAATAACAAAACTAATGATGAAAATTATAATGTATTTGATTACTAATTACCTTCGTTTTTAGTATGGGTATAATTATCAATTAACAATTCTAAAGTTATAAAGAATTATAACTCTTTATAACGCTTTGATTATTTGAATAAAACCTAATCTAATGTGATATTTACTAAGGAATTCGTTGCACGAAAATACACGTATACTCAATGTATTATTGTTATAATTCAGCCATGTTATTGCAGGTAGGTAAATACTAAATACATTTAAATAAAACGTTAACATATAATAGACATTTTTTTTTCTGTATCATATTTTTTTAGAATATTTAATCATTGAAAAATCACTGTAATTATATACCCAATATTTTTTAAAAAATAAGTTCAATTTATGGAACTTAGAAAATTCTGATATTAATATAAATATAGTGTAACATCCATATAGAATAATTTACAAGTGACTAGTAGTGTTAGTACTCTATATTACTAAATTTCGAAGAATGATGTGAATAAATACAAATACAGCTTAAATGTTTTAAAAATGTAACTATGCGTATCTATAGAATAATAATACACACGTATAATAGCAAATAATTTCAAGTATACCTACAACAAATATTTTCCAATTAGGTACGAAAAAAATTACTAAAAATCATAAGAAAACTCATAGTTTTTAATTATTTTTTATTTAATAAACAATGTACTAAAAAATGTACAATAAGATTGTATATACTAAGAATCGTTAGAAATGAAAGATGTTTATAACATTTCCTGGTAGTTTCAAGATAGAAAGATCCTTTATATGAAGATAAGAATTAATTTGAAGTCGCTTATGAAAGTGAATGTAAAAGAACGATACTTCTCCATCAATAGTTTTTATATTAAAGTCATTATGCAGTTAAGTTGGAGACATATAGTGGAGAGTATTGGAATAATCAAAGTTCTATACTTTATAACGCTGAGATTTTATTTATATTAGGTTTTTTTCATAGTGCCCCAAAGCTTTAGACACTAGTCCATACTCCATAAGTTGAAGTAGTTTTAAAAATAATTATAAATTATAAATTTGAGATTAGACTGATACTATTATTTGAACATAAAAGAGGGCTAAGCATAAGTATATAGACATTAAGACTTTTAGTTGAAATATGGTTTTCCGTGTCAGTCATTTATCTACCTATGTTATATAATATATATTATATACTGCTATACCTTGTATACCTAGGTATTTGTATTTGACGTAGGACTTGGGAAGAAATTTAATTTAAAAGCTGGACATACATCGGATTTGAATGTAAATGTTAAGTGAATTGATTTTCTTTATTTTTTTGTAATTTGCCATTTTATATACCACTCGGATATGAGATTGAAATAAATTTGTTAGTTAGATAAAGCAATTAAAAGATTTTCACTTATAGACATGATGAATTTTTTGTAAATGTTATCATAATAATATATTGGCTGGTCGGCAGCAAAGATAATAAAAATCAGAGAAAATAAGGTACTACTTTTGAGAAAAAATCTTGAAGTTGAAGAAAATGAACTTACAAGTGTTGATCAGTTACATAATGTTTGATTAGAAAGGAATAAAATTAGGGGAAGATATTTTTTAAGTTTTTTAAAATTAAAAAGTTATCATTCATGCCAGACTCAGTCGAAGGATTGAAGAACTTAAGTTCAGTAAAGTTTTTTTAAGTGATATAAAAACAGTTATGACAATTATTTATGATATATTTCTTATTTAAATATCCAATTTTATTAAAGTTTTAACTCCACACTTTAGAAAAAAATATATGCGTATACTTATATTTTTACTTGAAAAAATAACGTCAACATTTTAAGTTCATCTATCAAAAAATAGTAATTCCAAGATAAAAATCTAAAAAAAAAAGGAGAAAGAACCTCTTGTATTACATTTTCAAACTTTTTGAAGAAAAATCATTATTTTTGTTTAAATATCCAATTAATCAACAATTTATTTACTAATCAAAAAAAAAAATCATCATATTTTCGATAATTTTTAAGAAATCTTAGAAATTAAAATATGAAATTTTATGTATTTTTAACAAAAAATATAAGGTCAAGATATGAATTTCATATAAATAAAATAATATTTTAAAATAGAAATTTACAGGATAAAAATCTAAAGAAAAAACCTTTCGTGTACTTGACAGTTGGCAGCTAATGTAATATATAAAGTAAAACAACAAATACGTAAGATATGTATGTTTTCAAACACTTAACAGAATAGCCAAGAACATCACGTTAATATATACGAAGAATACTTAATTATAAGAAATTATATGCTCTTATTATTATTATTTGAAGTTTATTGTGTTTATTACACACCAAGTATATATTATAAGCACAATGCACCAACGCAAATACTTAATGCACATAAACTTCTAAATAGCATATACATTTCACGAAAAATATAGAATTATTAATTATTACTTTATTAAATACTATAAAAGACATTTTTCCTCAAAATTCGATCGGTATACGTAAAATCGATATAGAATAATTAAGTTAACTACCTAGCTATTTTGAAATCAATGGTCACAAAACACAACAATAATAATAAGTAAAAAGAAAGTAATCTAAACATATAAAATAAGTTAACCCTGTTTTAATTAATAGAAAATAAAAACTTGATAAATATTAAGCATAATTAAACGAAATTATCTAATTGTATTAAAAATTTATCAAACAACCTTAATAACAATTTACTAATTACAAGTTACATACGATTTTTCCATCTAGACATCTAAAGATAAAATCCTAACAATTATATAGATTATACCTAATTTATTGACATTCACACTTTATTTTTAATACTGTATTTTCTATATTTCAGTTAGTATCTTAACTCATATACTTATATTTTTAAGCCTCCAGTTACATATTATACTATCAACAACTTATGTGCAATTATATGATTGTGGTAAATTTTCACTTAATTAGTATTTACAATACCAACTACACATTATTTTATTTTAACATAATAAATAAATAAAACCTAACTATTAAACTTATGTTGGTTTAAAATTTAATATTCGTATATATAATAAAAATATAATACCACCATGTTTTTAAATTACCTACTTACACTGATATGAAATAGGTTTGAAACTTAAAGTTCAATCACAACTACATTTTTAAAATAACTATAAAACCATTTAAATAATAATTTTTCAATAGGTACATTTATGATTTAAGAACAATCGTTTACTTTGTGATAATACGTATTTCAAAAAATAATACATACTTAATTATATTTTTATTTCTTATTTTTACTACGTTATTTTAATAATATTAACTGGCACTTCATTTTTCCTTCTTACCGTTAACAGTTTAAAGAAATATTTAAAAATAAATAATTATTATCCCTAGTAGGTATATAACCAATTATAGGTAACTAATATTCAACTTCATACAAGTATTCGTATAGTGCAAGTGTATTATTTAAAAAACTACAGCTACTTATTTGTTATTACTTATTATCATTAAAATTATTTGACTTATGGTAATATAATTTCATATTAATTTTGGTTTTAAATATAAATGAAATCATTTTTATGAAACAATACAATGAATGCCTACATTCTACACCTCGTAAAAACCTGATTTAGGTATATACTTAATTAAGACAAAATTAGTAAATAGTAAATACGTAAATTAAATGTGTTTATTTTCATAACTATATAGTTTATTTGATTGTTTAATTGTGAATTTTATCAATACACTTATTATGGTACAAAATATCTACTTATCTTAACTAGCAAGTACACATTAGGGAGACGGTGATGATTAAAAATTATAAAAATAAAATAAAATAAAAATACTTAAATTAATTATAGCTTGGCTATAGTTCACTTAAAATTAACTACATCCTATATAACCTATATAACATAGTACTAAAAATTGAAAATTATTACTAATTCAAGTCAATAATGAATATTTAATATATATTAAGTATTAATGTTTAAATATACAGAATATGTTAATGTAATGTAATGTAATATGTTAATTATAAAATATCGACAATGTTCAAGTCAAATAGATATCAAGTCAAAGAAACATAATTATGTTGTTACTTAAACATAATACATATTAACAATATGCTGATTATTTAGTTTTGAGTATTTTAAATAAATGATCAATAACAAACGTCAAACAGCCAAAATTTCTAATGCTGCATTAAAAACCAAGTACTAAATAATTTTTCTTTTTTTTTAAAATTCAATTTTTAGTATATTATATTAGCACATAGTCTTATAACCACAATGCAACAAAATTTAAATTGCACACAACTTAAATAATAATGAGATTTATTTTAATTTTAAACTAAATATTATACGTATTATTATACACAAGATGGATGCAACACTAGGTACTAAAGAAAAATAGACACTAAAAGTAATATGCATAGACACAACAAGGGTAATTAACGAACTCGTAGTATAGTGTTACTTAGATAATTAAATCTACTATTATTATTTTTACATATAAATTGTATTATATCCTATGAGTTTATTTACCTCTGTCTTGGTTATGTAAATTTTAGGTGTTAGTCATACAATTTACATCAACATCAAATACCTACACTTTACAACTAAACGTGATTTAGAAATACTATACATTTTAATGGTACTTTACACATCTATTTATTATCTACTGAATACGATAATTGTTTTAAAATCTCGAATCAATCATTTTTCTATGTTGAACTAAAAATACATCATGAATTTATGATATTCAGTATAGAACTAAGATAATAATAAAGATTAAAAAAACTGAAACTGAGATAGTTTTCAACTACGGTAGTCATTGATTCATCATTACATTTATAACAATAATACACCTATAAAACTGAGACGAATGCCAAATATCTAATCTCTAACTATATCTGTATTTTCTAGTAATCAACATTTAATCAAAACAAATAATCAAATTCAAAGATAAACTTAAAATCTTAAATTCAAAATAATAAAATTACTATTATATTTTACATATTATAATTTTATATCCTCATCAAAAACTATGATTCGTTATGAATTTTCATACATGAGTTTAGTAGCTCAATAAAAGTCATATAATTTACTGCTTTCATTATAGATAAATTATATTATTTACTTTTTTATTTATATTCAATATTCATATATTACTTTAACGTTCAGTTTATATTACTCAAATACAAAATATTTAATGTTTATTACCATTAAAACATACTTATATGTATTGTATACAAAGGTATGGTACCATGATCTAATATATTATTTATGTATTCAATGTTTTAAGTTTGCATTCCTTTGTTTTTCATCTTCAAACACGCTCAAATTTTTCTTTTTCTTTTAATTTTTAAATAATGTTTTAGTTAAAATGTATTTAATAAATATTAACTTGAAATTATAATTTAATATATTTTTACTACCATTGCATTTGTTTTTTATTGAATTAATTTCCAATCGAGTACAAATATATCATTATTCATACCAATTACCTACCTATACTGGCTATTGAATACTTAATTACTATTGTTTTTACCAACAAACACTTAGGTTATAACTGTCTATGATAAATTCCTTAAAATAACAAAGATATTTGACAATCCAAAAATCACTTGGAACTAATTTAATCATTAATAGAGTGTTGAAATAGTTCTAACAAATACACAAATGTGACAAATACGTGTTTTATTCAAAATAATATACTTTTTAAACTAGTAAACAAAAAACTATATTAATAGGTACAGATGAAAAAAATAAACTTGGTAAGTTCTATATAATATTAATCTAAACAAATAATTACCTACTGTTTTTCTGCCTCATTATTTTGATTTAAATTAGCTACAGTCTATACCATATTAAGGTATAATTTTAATATTTTTTTATACAGCTTTTTTAAATACTGAATACTCTAAATTACGCAAAAAAATTCTTATTATTTTTAAAAACTATAGCCTAAACTATAACCTATCAAATTAATTAAATATAAGTTGCCCAAAATAATTTTCTGAATAACAAAAGTAGTATTCACACTAAAAATCGATTTCGTTATACCCCGATATTTTTATTTTATACACTACCTATCTGAATATTAAATTAACAACATTGTACGTAAGCTACCTTACCTAAATATAAAACCACAAATAACTCATATTTTACATTTTAATGATGACAATTCAGAACCCAGAATTATAAACGTACACCTAAAAATTTAATTAATTAAATATTTCTAAATAATTACTTCGATTTTATTCTTAACCTAACCTATAGGAAACTCACTTAAATCAATAAAATCAAACCAAATTATATTCCTATCGACCATACTCAATACACGCAACTAGAAGCAGCATTTTTTTATATTAATTAATATTATGACAAAAGATAATAACTTGATAACAGACATCAATTTTGACAATTCAATATCGTAAATCATATCATAAGTCAGTACTTATAGTAATAAACCTTTGAATAACACTAATCTCAAGATAAAATTATATAATAATATTATATAATAATTATTATTATTTGTTATTTTTAAAATAATTAAGAATATTAAAAAAAAAACCAATATTTACTATGTACCTAAGTTATGGGCAATTAATATTTTCAATAACCAATGTTATACCCCTTTTATAAATTTTTTTGTTTTTAGTGGTACTTTTATAGTTTTAAAGTTAGTGAATACACTATGAACTAATAAATTATAAAATATTGAGCCTAAAAAAAAAGATAATTTATTTTTAAGATACACCTAAAACCTAAGTGTAATCGTGGATACGTTAAACAAGTTTAAGTAACATTGCAAACTGCTGAATAAAAAAAAATCAAAGAACACAAACCAGTACGTCTATTTAACATATTAATCTATTATAAACTGAAAAGGACGTCTAATAATACTACTATTTGCTGTTAATAATACTGCCTAACATATTTTATATGACAATTGAAAATATTTTTGATTTAACAGGTACATACTACTCATTTCTTCGTCAAAGAAAGAATAGAAATAGAATAAGAATGTTCTCTAAAAACCATCGCTAATATTACTCTTGAAGCTATTATGATGTATTCGAAATTTTATAACTTAATAACTTTATTCACATTGCCTAATTTTCAGAAAAAAAATATTTGAGGATCGAAAAATAAGTTCGATTTCAAACTTTATTTATAGAGTGTAATACTCTGAATTAAATTCACACGTACAAATAGAATTGATCAATATGCAATCGATATATTAATGTTTCAATTATTATAATTTTATTTTACAATCAAGATCATTTAATAAATTTGTTATATTAAAACCATTGAAACCATCATTACAAATAATATAATATTTACCTTACTTGAAACATACACAATATTTAATCGCGTTAGTAATTTTTCTTTCGAATAATAGCCATAAATTTATTAATTAAGAGAACTATCACATGGAGTCATTTAACAATATAACACGGGAAACCTAGATGCAAACACAGATAAGGGTTGGTTAAGCAGATCGATACATTAAGAGCTTCGATATCTGAAAATAAGTCTTACTTATCATCTAGTTTGAATTTTAGAATTTTATATAATTTCACAAGAATATATCACTTTATTCAAGTATATTTTATACCACTAATCCAAAAATAACAATAATAATATTTTTTTTGATAAAATATACGTATTTTTCTAATATTTTTTATTGATATTTATTAATTCATATTAAATCATATTTGGTCATAAAGTTGCAACATTTGGATTATCGGTAGTGGGAACCCCCACAAATAAACTTTTTAATTTTAATCAATTTTAATTTATATCTAGTTAATTTTAAAACAACCAAATAAACCCGAATAAAGAAGTTTGAGGAGGAGGAAAAAGTTAGATGAAATTGAAAGTTGCAAAATACAATATGAACAATTAGACAAACTAACAGGTAACCAATGCACAAAATCTAATTTAATTTAATATCATTGTTAAATGTTATGTTCTTAGATGTTTCTAATCAAAATCGTATTAAGTATTGTATACAGTTTGGCCTAAATAATGAAAACAATAATTTTGTACCATAACACTTGTCAAATACAACATTGGGGAGTCTAACGAAAGCAGTCAAATAAATACCTTGAAATACACGGGAAAAAATGAACGAATTCGATACAGATTTTTTAGCAACTCCCATGTAGGTAATAATAATAAAAATCAGGACATTAAATGTATTAAATGAATTAATTTTATTCCTAATGGGCAGAATTAGAAGATCTCCAGACAATTTATTAGCAGTGATTATTGCAGTTGATAATGTAGAAACTACTTATGTAGTGTACAACAAATGACATACTGAACACAAGTATACAAGAAACACAAATATGCCCATACCAAGAGGAATTTGTTTCTTTAGAAAATTTTAGTACAACCAAGGATATAAAATACATTAAACAAGGCAGCAATATGGTAGTATTGGAAGGTATTAATGTGAAAAAAAATAAATGTAGATTTCTGTCGACTAAAAAATTATGCAACTCTAAATTCCATGGTAGATAGCCTGACCGAATAATTAATAATAATCAATAATAATAAAGGCAAATTAATAATCTTATTAAGAAATTGATTTTAATATCCAAGTTGCGTTGTTAATAATGTAAATATGTAAATAACCTCTCTCCTATTATAGTGCCTTTGGGATCCACTGAATAATTAGTATTAACTTAAAATAAGCATAAAACCATTTGTATAACAACTACTCTCCCAACAGGACAATATATTAAAGTATCTCGCCAAAAATTGAAATAAACAAATTTTTCAAGTTATGTTTCAGTTACAATATAAATACAAAATTACAATTATTTCTACAAAAACTAATTAATTAATTAATTTTAAGCCACTCAGCTTTTGTAATATGTAATAAAACCTATAAATCATAACACAATTTTGATTATTTATTTTTTAACCCTAACTATAATATAGCTTAATAGACTAATATAAAGCCTATAACTAACTAACCAAGCATTTATAAGAGAATTACTTAGAATAATAAATTCAAATATTTATGTATAAAAAAGACTTTGTTTTAAATAGACAACCTTTATACGTGTTAAAAAAGCCTAGAAACTTAAAAATAGAAAATATAAATCAATAAAATAAATTATGAGTTAGCTTTTGCACAGTTTTATTTGGCATTTTCAAAAAAAAAAAAATACTTAAATCAAAGCATGTTGTATTAGCGTCATAAAATTGATATTAAGTTGAAAGACTACAAACATTTTGACCATAATGTCAAAATAAATGTAATACTAATACTAATCTTCACTATTTATAAAAACATTAAGGTTTACAGATGGGAATCCGATTGGTGCAGTCTCTTGACACGTAATGCATTACAGTTTTGGAATAGACCAGATTAATTTATAATTTACTTTGACAAACTTTAATAAATACTATTTCTAAGGTTTGAAAACTCAAAGTTTAACTGAATAGACTGTCAATCGCATGTATGAAATAAGCGTTTCCCAACATTATAAGACGACAGTTACTTGAGTAAAGTACATCAAACTAGTACACACACACGTAATACACAATCAAACACCACTATCTCCTAGACCGGAATTTAGGTTCTATGATAATATAATATAAAATGAAGACGCTAACTCACTATAATAGCAATTAAAAATGTTTTAAACGATTATTTTATCACTTTATCAGTTACGTCGTTTTCTTGTATAATCCCAAACGGATTCAATAGATTGATATTTACATAAAACCTATATTATAGCCATAAATATGAATTATGTTCATGAATACGATTTTGATTGTTGTGACTTGTCAAAACTAAGAGTAATATACCTATACAATAAAGAGTTTAAAAAAAGCTATTAAATGAAAAAACTAGAACTCTACGATAAAAACCTAAATTTATATATTCATATACATATTAAACAAACCAAAGGTAGATTTATTCCATTTATTAAATTACAATTTTCATTTTTCAAATCATGTTCAAAATAATTTACCAAAATAGGTAGATATTACATAGGACAATATACCATACCAACGCACAAGACCATATTATAATATTATCTATACAATGTTATACGTAAGTACTTATAATTTTTTCATTATATATCAACGCCAGAAAAGACGTAATTTTCTAAACAATCTAAACTATAGCCATTACAACGATATCGTATTATCAATAAGAAACGACGAAATCAACTGTCACAACATAGTGGCATAGTACCTTTACTACTATACTATTACCTACCTAAAACCTACCTATAGAATACCTACACTCCGAAAATCTATAATATACCTATATATAAAAGTAATAGATACCAATACCAATATAACATTCACAATTATTATTATTCACTTAAATTATAAACTAATAATAAAAGCTCAGCTTTCACCACTAAAATGATTAATATAGTTCTAATTTCAAATTATATCTTGAACCATGTAAAATTTTGATATATACAACTTTAAAGTGCATATTAAATTAAGTTTTAATATATTTTAAATACAACCTAACATCCTAACTAATAGCGTAATAAATATACGGTATACAAGTATAATTGGTAAATATATTTCCAGAAAAAATTTTAAAACCAATACCTAATAAAAATGTTGATTTGGTGAAATAAAATAAAATATTTAAATGTAACTAAAATTAAAAAAAATTAAAATTTTCAATTCCTATAATTGAATAATACTAACATTAATTATTAATAAATATAGTTCTAGAATTTAAATCAGTAATCCATAATTATATAAGATGCATAAAAACCCGATTAATAATACTTTAAACAAAAAGATATTCAATTCAACAAAAATTTATACATTACCTACCTATATTATAATTAAAAATAAAAATATTGATACTTGAACCTAACCTAACCTACACTTGATTAAATATAATTTGTGTTATAGTTCGAGAAGAATAACACAAAAATAAGATAATATACAAATATACAATGTATTATTATCAATAAATATTTCATACATTACTACAGAATTCATAGACATTATAAATTATATCCATTGACGTTTTTATTATCACAAATCAGTTAGGTGCTTAAATGAAATTTAATAAACTTTTTATTAAATAAAAACAAAATTTGTCCAACACTTATTTCTATTTCATTAAACTTCAAAAGGTTAAGTTAAATTTTTAAACCCTTTTAATTCATTAAAATATTAAAATAACATTAAGTAAATAAATACGTTATTTTCTACTTTTAAGTAATTAAAAACGAATTTTGGCTTTTTTATTTCAATGATAATTTAATGTGAGACTATAAATAAATTATTGTAATTTAATACTTATAAAACAAAAGGTTTTTTCTTTACCACTTTAGTCAACAGCATTTAACAAATAACTTCCTATCATCTTTATATTATTTACTTCAAAAATAATTATAAAAATATTATGTCATATTGTGTTATAATAAATGCTATATCATTTATTTCGGATAACTCAGAACTATAATATACTTAAAATACAAATAAACCTACTAGTAAGTACATAAAAATTTTCAAAATAAACTATCGATTATTTAAAATGTTCACCAAGGCCTAGATGTATATTATGCAAATGCATGTTTTTGTGTACTCAACCTAGACTGATTCTTATAAGAAACTTCGTCAATTCATAACTCATAGATTCGTGTACTGAAAATTATTTTGCATATTTTTGCATACATTTAAGTAAAAATACATATTAATCGCAAAAAAGTTGCATATTTTCTAAATATTGAATGAAATAATTAGAATTTAATCAAAAGTTGTTGTGTGATATTGTATTTCAACTATCACTTAATCTTAAAATCCTAAATACAACTACCTACCTAATAACTAATACCATATAATAACAATTATCTAAAAATAAAACTATAATTAAAACGTAAGTATAAAAAGTAGGTAGGTACTTATAAAATAATAATTTGTTACCATTTTATTAAATCATAAATTTCTATTAACCAACACACAATTTAGTAAAAACTCTATATATTTATTTAGTTATAAATTGTTCTTTTAAAACACCTACCTATACTTGAATTCATCTCATAATGTTATACCATTATTTTTATTGAAATTGTATTATCACAGTTACATGTTAGGTGATGAATAATGATTAATAAACAAAATAATACTAATGTTATATAATAATACCTTATTTAATCATTTAGAGCAAATTACTATATTGTTTAATTTGGTGATGATATCCAACAATGGACGTATACTTGTTCACTTATAAACTCTGCCATCAACCACACATCACTAATTTATTTAACACCCTATACCTACTTTTACAGCAGACAACAGGTAAATACCCTTAGAATATTCGTCCAAAGATGAGATATTATATACATAGATACAGTACATCATGAATCAAGTACAACTAATAAATAGGTACTTATTAACATACACAAAACCCAAAAATTAATGAATCGGTTACGAACGCACACATGTAATTACCAAAAAACAGTAATTGTTTAATATTATATCGTTCTTGCACTACGCTACGGTGAATTGAATGCACGCACATACGAGACATGGGCTATAAAACGTTCCTAAGCCCCATACAAACCTGGCCTGAGCCGCCAGCCTATTATTATACACGCTGCAGTTGTATACCTACCTATTATACCACCAAAACATAGGAGTTAACGGAAGGCCACCCCACGGCCTTTTGTCACTATTAATTAATCGATGGCGATAGATTGATGGATCGATCGATTAAACAGCATTATTAAAGTATATCAAAGAAAAACTATAATGTGCACCGCCGCCGCGGCCGTTTGTACAAACATAATTAATTACGCATCCCAGACGCGCGCTCGTTGGCTGACATTAAATCAAGAAACTTATAAAAAAGTACTATAACACTTATACCAAACCTTTAGACGATGAATTCCTATTCACCTATTGCTTATTCATTTAACACTCTGTGTTATAAACCCTTAGTGTTGTATTGCCATAAATTATGCTAATTTTATCTGTATTTCTTTCTACACTCGTACACCTATTTGGCAACTACAATAAAAACCAGTCAATAAATATATTTCCTAATAATGAACAGTGGTAATAAAAGTAATCATTGTTATAACAAGAACAAGTCATCACATTTGATTATTATCAACTATTATTTATATTTAAATACTATTACATAGTAGGTATGTATTAATTTAACTCTACCAGATCGTTCGAAAAATTAGACATCTTACAACTATCATTTGTATCATTTTTCATTAAGGTTTTTATGATGTATGGTGTACAATATATAATAATATTTATAAAAATATATAACTATTACTAATTATTATTACTATTATGTTCAAATACCACATATTATTTTAGAACTTATTATCATTGTCTTACTATTTAATTGGTTTCAAGCTTTTATGATCATAATATAATTTATACTATAACGTTCATCATGTTAAGTCATTTTTAATACATATATATATTATATATAATCTAAATAACTGTTTAAATATAAACACATATTATCTTATAAACAACAAATATCTTATTTTACATAAGCATTTAAAAAAAATAGTGTACCTAAACACGAGTAGATTAAGTGCTAATAGTTATAAAATATAATAACCCATATTCAATACTTATATTATTATACTGACATTTTAAATGTAAACAAAATAATATAACATAAGTATATAATTTTTATACATTTCAATACCTATAGTTATTACTCGTTTTATATAACTATTATAATATGTGTCCCGTATACAAACACATATTTTTTACTTTAAATTAACTAATAAACGTAGATGGTCACCTCAAAAAACACATTAATTTATTACTTATTATATTATTTTATATAGTAATATAATAAAGTACAAGTATATTAATTATTTGACAACGAACTATTACTCCATATTCTGCACAACCAAACCTATTTTTTCTAATTATCGGTGATTCAAACACACCAAACCAATCCACAAAATTGTTTCAAGCTTACAAGTTACAGGATAATATACATTCAAAAGAAAAATAATTAATTACACAAAATAAAAAAATAAATATTTTTATAAATTGCAAGTTGTTTTTATTAATATACAAGATAGGTAATAAAATATCAGCCTACGCTTCAAACGAGATAGAAAAAATAAATACAAAAAAATTATTATACAAACATATACGATGACATAAAAAAAACAAATAATATACCTGCCTACTAGAATAAGACAAATTGTAACAAAAACTATCTGAAATTAAAAGAATCATTTTAAATTATAAATATATTATACATTTTAATAGAAGATATGAATTTTTAATTAAAATATTTGAAAAATTAGTCACACAAATCTAACGCCTTGAAATGGACTAAGAAAATGATACACATACGTAAATAACCAACTAATTAATCCCGAGGCCACAATTCGAAGCAATAAATAAAATAATACTTAAAAAACAAACCGGATTTTCATATATTAATCTATATATAGAATACATAAAGAATAACTATTGACAACAAATATAAATAGGTAGTAATTAAAGCTAGTATCATAACCACTGAAATTATGTGTAGAAGTTCAAATATAATAAATAGATAAGTCGTCAATAAATGTAATTAATAAACGTAAAGCGTAAAACTAATACCTCAAGAAAAAAATTTAAGATTAAACAAAAAAAATTCAGTTGCAATGCATAAACTAAATCACACACCTAGCTGATGCACACACCTATGTTGTATATATACTATAGTATATTATAATCTGCCATAATATATAATATATAAATATATATTTAAATATTCATTGACTCATTATGAATGAAAAATAGAATACAACATACAATCTTCAACTCTTATTTGCAAAAAATCATTTACAGATCACAGAATAATACTATACCAGTACAAGTAACGATAAATTGTATTTGTTTAATAAACATAAAATGTGATTTAACTTTAAATTGTTATATTACCTAACTTATAATATTTTGTTACGCTGGATAGTTGTACGGAAATCAAAATGTATCGATTACCTACCAGAAGTTTTTATATCATATAATTTGTATCTTTAACCATTAATCTAGGCCCATTTTGGATATTAAATTTGAATGCCTTCACATTTTGGAATTTTGAAATGAAAAAAACAGTCTCAAAAGTCATTAAAATACTACGCATCTTTCACAAAAAATAATGAATCAAATTATACAAAGAGATAAATATATAGGTAATATTATATACCTTTCAAAAACCATGATTTTTTTTTCCATTATGAAAAATAAACATTAATATTTATTCACTTATTTTGGGATAAATGCATAAAAACCATAATAAAGTATCTTTGTTGACTCTACGATATTAGCAAGAAGTAAGGGAAATAATATTTTTAAGGCAAACATTTTTCGTTTCTTTTAGAAAAGCGTACGTACTTCAAGTCAAATTCTATTTGTTACATATACACACACTATTTATATGTTAAAAACGAACCTCGGGCCTTTCAAACCACTTGAACAGACACAACACTATTTAGTATTTACATTACCACTTCGTTATACACGACCCATCAATTCAACTTGGTGTTTTCTTAATAGAAAGCTATAAATGAAATATCTCTATACTTCTTTATAAAAGTGGATGGAATTTTCGGTCCCTAAAATAACAATTTTATATCGGTCGTTCTAGCTCACATATAAATTGAATTGTAGGCGAAACTTGAAAAATAACTTTTTGTATACAGTCTTTCAATGTATTTTACGCACACTAAATGCTTACAAAATAATATATCGATTCCAAACGAAATTTAGATTATAAAGAAAAATGTATGAAACCTAGTCACGTCGAACCTTGTTTCAAATGTTGTAGTCACAACCATGTTCCGGATGAGTGCTGATGATATACACAGTAAGCATGTATGTTAATAGCTAATTTTTGTTTTTTAATTTGAGACTGACTTAGAAATAATAAATGTTGGTATGACTAGAGACTATGACTGTAGAGTGTAGAGCCTAATACATAATAATAATTAATAGGAAACGCAAAACAATACATCTATACTTATACTCGATATTACTTATTAAATAATAAGTGTATGTTGGTGTTGAATTATAAGCTAGTAATTAGGATAGGATTTCAGTGGATTTAATATTTTTTTCCTAAACTATAGTTATGCTATTCTTAATGTATAACAAATAAATATAAACATGTTTCATATTTTTATATCAAAATAAGGAATTTTTATTTTCACTTTGGCACTTAAGGTGAATTTTATTTTTAAGATCATTTTTCAAAAATAGGATTTATTAATATTTTAGTATCAAAAAGTAACTGTAACGTGCTAATAAGGTTTTTTACCTAATCGAAAATTATTATTTTTTAATCGTAATATTTCGAAAAAAATATACGATGTAAAAATCAAGTAAAAAGTGGCGATGGCAAATTAAATAAAAATAATTATTATTTCTTTAGATTATAAAAATCTACGTTGAAGAATTGAAATTATGCAGTTTTACAAAACTATTTTCAAATATAATATTTATAAAAATATTTTTTGGTTCAAGTTTTTAGTATAAAAAAATCCAACATTTTATGGAAACCTACATAATTTTGAATTTTTAAGACATTTCACATTGTTAGCCCTACTTGATATCTAAATACTCAAATCTACCAATACTATAAAGGTTAGTTGTAGTGTCTATTTGGCTACTTAATACTCAATACATAGGGAATGCAGTCTTCGTAGTATCTCTATTAACACGTATCATACTATAGTTAACAATAATTTTCAGTTAAATATATTAAGCTAGATTTAATTAATTTTTTTTTTATATTTATATTATTTTCTACCTAATGAATAACACACCATAACAATCTAATCTAAGGCCTACATTTTTAGTTTAACCATAAATAATATACCTACACAATTTGATTTAATTAATTAATAAATTTACACAAATGTTGATCAAAGGGTGTTAAACTGTTGGTGGCACGCGCCGTCCTTAACATTTTTATAATTTCGTTACATATCTTGGAATGAACCTCGTCACTTCAGATGGAACTATTATAGAAACATAACAGTATTTAAATAATATAAAACTTAATCAAAATAAGATAATATTATAAGTTTTTAGTTCTATAAACCTTCATATCTATTATATATTAACAAACAATATCTTTGCAATGCCCTAAATAATTGTTGTTGATCCATCCAAACTAAAACTCAATTAAAACCGTGACACAACCAATAGCTTCTGAAATAAAACCAGCCAAACCAAAATATCGGTATAATAAAGACTTCAGTTAATCAGTTTTAAGAAATTCAAATGAAGATCGAATCATCAAATCGGATCCAGCATACCTATTAGTTTTAAGAGAACCCATCCTAAATAGACCAAATCAGACCAGACTATTATTAAGCAAATTTAACAGAGACCATATTATTAAACTTAATAAAAAGGCGGGTTGACAAATTTAATGTATCAGTTGATAATTTAGCTATATAAAACATAAATTTATTTTTCCTAACAATAAAATATTTCAAAATATCTCTTTCAGTAATTATTAGGAAACTTATAATATTATAATAAATATAAACCATAAATATGAGAGCCATAGAAAAAATCTATAAATATTTTATTAAAATCTTCCTTGTATGACAATTCAAATACTACCTGATAAAAATCAACATTTTAATACCTACTTATTATACCTATGCCACAACTATAGAACAAGTAAGAGACATATCAAATATACAATCGTTATTACTTATTATCCGATTTTGTTCAAAAAACTGATTCGCTAGAGTTATTTTTTTTTTCATTTAAATTCAACTTGAGTCTTACTATGAAAATTACGTTTACAATACCAAACAAACATCTATATCATAAAACAAATAACCAATAATTCAAGAAGAGTAAAGGGAAAAACATTTGTTGACTAACTATCCCACAAATAACTCGCTTTTTGGATAAAATGTAAAAATACTTGTTTTTAAAACAAGCGACACTATTTTATTCTTTTTACCTTTTATATAGATCGGCATCATCAATAAAAGTGTGAATAGTTTTGAAAAAATAAATAATTATTTATTTCAAAATACGATAACAAAATGTCGTAATTATTTGATAATAGTAATACGATTTATTATTGAAACAATTAATTTTAAGAAGAAAATAAAATCGAATTCTTACAATAAATATTGTTTGATTTATAATATCTTTGGCATAATTAAGCTAATGCCGTTTTCGTCGATAATAAAGAAAAAAATGCTATCAGATTATGAAATAAACTGAAAAATGAAAAAATTGAGTTACGTCCTTCTACTTAGGAAGTGTCGACATTACTATAAATATATTTATTTAACGGTGGTTTCAATATTATAACACAGAACAAAGAAAAAATTAATGAATTTGTGGTTTCATCATGATATTATTATGAACGAAATTATAAATCGAATCCTATTTAAAAAGTACACAATCGCATGATTATACGTCGAAGTGAATCATAGGACACACCGTAGCTCCATGTGTATTGTATTTCGAAAAAATGAATGCACCGCAACTTCGCATTTAAAAAATATTTTTAACATCAAAAGTCCGCATAAAAATAATTAAGATATCGCTATATCGGAGTAAAACCATGTTGAAATTAAACTATTATACTTTCAAAACCATATTTAATCATAAAAGTAGAAATGGTAGGATAATTAGAACTCAACGAAAAATTAATATGCAATTTATAAATAAAAAAATAGAATTATATAACGACAACCAAATTGATAGATATAATTTTATGAAAAGTTTAGCTTCATTTAATAATATTTAATTTTATTACATTTAATTTTAAACTAACAACGACTAAGTTTGTTGTATGTATGTATTATTATTACCTAGATAATTCTTTACCAGTTATTATTAGTTAGATTTAAAATAATTGATGTATAATATGTTAGTGATATATCTTTTAGATTATGCTGTTTCTGATATTACCCATCTAATATTATTATTAAAAAATCATGTGCGGAGTTATAGTGTTAAAAAACCCGTATGTGCGGAGTTAGGGTGTAAAAAAACCTTGTATGCACAGTTAAGATGATATGTTATAAAATGGTCACGATGCATGCGCAGTTACGGTACCTACACCAGAATTCTAATGCAACACATTAACATCAAAAACCTCATTTTTCTATACATTATATCAATTATACAGTTAAATTATTATATTCTAAATTTCCACTTAATATTAATTTTATTACATATATTATTGTTATATTTATACCAAAAACAAACGTTAATAATTTGAACAAATAAATGCGATTACGGTTCATCTACGTATATTATATTAGGTACCTATTACGTTTTGTTATTTGCATTTTATAAAAACTGTAAAATAGTTGTTCGACATAGTATCGGCAGGCTACTTTTTTCAAAAATAATTTTATATTTTTACCCAAATTTAACAAAATCAAAGCCAAAAAGGCACACCAATAAGTACAAGCTAATTCATTTTCACAAAGCTCTTGATTTTTTGATTTTATTAATAGATTATCTATTACTAATAAACGAGTTAAGGCTTTAACAAACACGATATAGGTTATATTTTATACTTTTATGAATACAACTTAATACTATTTTAATTAACCTTATATAAAAGCCTGTACGGCTGTACCTATACCTATTCGTCATCATTACAACTTATAAGTAATATATAATAACTGTTTGCATACATATAAGCAAGTTTATTTTAATTCAAATGACGGAAAAATACATAACGGAATAATACATTATATCATTTATATCCAAAATAGACATATTACAAAATAGGATATTATGCATTAACAAGGTTTAACTTTTTATAAATCATAGAATATTATCATTATGCTACACCTTTGCACCGTTCGATACCTTAATATTATTTTAATATTTTCTACATAAACCGATACACACAACATGACATTCCATCGGTTAACTAGTCATTCAATGTCAAAATTTAAATTCTTAATATTGTTCTAACTATTCCTTATATTAGATACCTTCCTATATTAGTATTTCGAACAAAATATATCAAACTTATTCAAGTATCGAATATCAATGTTAGATATACTATATTGGTGAAATGTTAAAAAAAATGTCTTCGTAAATAAATAACTACTTAGATATTACGTATGATTACAGATTACAGATACTTTCTGGGTGAGTGGTAGGTAGATACTTAATTTAAAATCTTACAGCCAACGGTTTTTTTGATTATGCTACAACTGTATGGTCGTCACTCGACACTTTTTTTTTATAACCTTATTTGTTTAAACTAGAATTAAAACAAAAAATATTTAAATAAATCTATTGATCTTAAATAGTTTAAATAAACTGAACTTTGAATGATTGTTATTTAAAATGTATAAACCTGAAACTATTAACATTTATTGGCTCAATATTTAAACAAGAACATAGTAACAGACTATTAATAAAAGTTAGTTAAAACCCTAATTTATTTTCATTAAGTACCTACATAATATTATACCATATAAATATATAATAACTACATACACGGTATACATTTATCAATAACCATCGTAATATTTCAACCAAACCTTGGGATGTTTATTTTATTTAAAACTACTAGGTACCTACCTAGGTGCCTACCTACTAAACTACCTATGGAGAAAATTAATAATAGGACTGTAGTAGGTATTTACTTATTCGTGATTTAGATGTAGCCAAATAAATAATTAGTACTGATACTAGAAACCAACCAAGGCACAGCATTTTTTTTTACATAACGTAAATAATATCTATATTTTTTTAACAATATAATATTATAATGTATTAGGTATTATATTTAACATGATAATCATACCACTATGGCATTATGGTGCAATAAATTTATAAAATGTTAGTAACCGTTTTAGTACTTTTGTTGATTTACATTTTATCAAGTAAAAAAATAAGATTATTCTGTATACTAGACTTTTTTTTTAATATTCAACCGATAGTACCTAATAAATAAGTAAAGTAACTGGTCATGACATAAAAACAAGACGTTTTTCAATTGCAAAAAACCTTATCAGTAACTACCTATACCTATTATAATTAGAAATAAAACCATTTTATTTAATAAAGAAAGATATAGTCCTACCTATCTATCTTATTATTTTAATGTATTGCTATAAACTTTAAAAATATTTTGATCTATTGCGTATTGATTGTGTTTAGCTTATAAAACCACGAAACAAATACAATTATACATAATATATGCCTATATATATTGTAATATTAACTCAAATTTAAGACTGACCTTTAGTGCATTTTCACATATACGTCCAGGTTAGTTGCAGCAAACACAGTGCAATATTTATACAGTTGAGATATAGGTACGATCCATTTTAAAGCATACAGACATTAAAAACAATTTTTTTATACTCGCTAAACTTGTATAATAAGTGTATAGGTACGTGTTACGTAGGTAAATAAAAACAACATTACAAAAATATTCTTTATGTTATCGAAAAACACAAGCGCATGATTCTCCAAACTCCAAAATACCAACTTGATTACAAATGCAACTTAATTAAATTAAAACCATATATTATACCTAGGTAATATATTGTTATTTATTACCACTCATTTTATAATGATTAAAGTAATATAAATAATACAAAATAAAATATATACCTATTACCTACCTATTTACTAATATATTAGATCTAATACAAAGTATTTTTAAACTTATTTGCAGTACCATATTTAAATTGTAATGCTTAATCCAACACACCCATGCAAATGCAAAAAAATACAAACATGTAAAATTAATACCAACCTAATCTATAATTTAATAACATATGCATATTACCTTAAAATGTATATTATATTTAATAATAGTGTAATAAACGTATTGTTTCACGTCAATCTGATTCATAGTATATAACCGTTATAAAACACACTAAATAAGAATATCTTAAACGTTTCAAGTATATTTGAATTAAAATTCTTGTATAGATTAGTCAATGGTTACATGGACTGCTTAGAACCGCTTAACTTTATAAATTTGTATGTCTCTCAACAAAAAACTAGGTCTACTTATACTTTTAATACCTATTCAATTGTACAGAACCATTTATACTATAAAATAGTGCTCTTTTTAATTAAAACCATAAGATTATCTAATGATACCCCTAAATTGATAAATTTACTTTTAACTCTATTGAGACATTTTGTATTAATTATATAGTTAGATTTTATTTGTGAATTATGTTTATTACATTCATTACCTAATAGGTATGCACTTTTATTTTATTATTTTTTTATTTTTATTTTACTCAACTGTTTTTTAATTTCACATTATTATAACTACATGTAAATTTTATAGCTATATTATGTTATTAACAAACAACAGAATTAATATTGTATCACGAAAAATTAACATTATAGATAGATCATTACTAACATGAATAAACTTACCTACCTAAATAATGTTATTTTTTTATATTATTATTATTAAAAATAAATTACAGCCAATATGAGTTTATGTACATGTAAATGTTTTTTGTTATAAATAATTACAATAGCAAAATAAAATATGAGTAGGCACCTAGTAATAATGATACCTGACAACTAAATGTCAAAATTGGAAATTAGCAGAAACAAATAATTAATGTTTCTAATTTCAGATATTTAAGTTTTAAGAATTGTGTGAAATTATTAATATGCAAAAATGCTAAATACTCAAAAACAATAGTGATTTACAAATTTACAATTAATCAATAAATTAAGCGATGAAAGATGATATAAAAATATTTTTATAGAACATATAGAATATAAAACATAGCAGGTAACTAAACAAAAACAAATATTAATATATTTAAGTTACCAATATTATGTTATGTAGAAATATATACCTAACTAATAACTACCTTTATAACCCAAGTTATTTTCCTGATGAATTGATATTTATTTAACTTTAAGCTTTAACTCATTTATTCTAAGCTTTCAGATCATTTCTGTCATTTTAAACAGTTCAGAAATTAAAATTTTTATTATTAAATATATTAAACAGAAACAGCTAATCCCTGTTTTTGTCAAATAAATAGAAAGTAAATATAAGACAGCTCTAGGCTTCTGTTAAAATATTGTTATTTTAGTAGGTATATTAAATTTAAATACATCTCTTTAGAGAATATCTTAGAAAATGTTTAATCGTTATGTGAATATTTCTTTGTCTATAAGTACAAACCAATAACCGTCAAAAACAAATGTTAAGTTGAAAAGTTGAAAAGTTATTAAAATATATTTAATATTATGAATCTATAAATTACTACAAATATCTAACAAAATTGTGCAATTAAATTTTTATTATTAAATATATTAAACAGAAACAGCTAATCCCTGTTTTTGTCAAATAAATAGAAAGTAAATATAAGACAGCTCTAGGCTTCTGTTAAAATATTGTTATTTTAGTAGGTATATTAAATTTAAATACATCTCTTTAGAGAATATCTTAGAAAATGTTTAATCGTTATGTGAATATTTCTTTGTCTATAAGTACAAACCAATAACCGTCAAAAACAAATGTTAAGTTGAAAAGTTGAAAAGTTATTAAAATATATTTAATATTATGAATCTATAAATTACTACAAATATCTAACAAAATTGTGCAATTAAATTTTTATATTTTTAAAAACAGTCTGTAATATGTTAAATCTTATTAAACAAACTACAAACATATATTTCTAATACAACAAGCCAAATCAGACATCAAAATGAAAAAAAAATGAATAAAAAATGTAGATGCATTCCCGTCTTATATAGTTACATATAATACAAATAGGTACTCTTTAAATCAAACATTACAACAAAGATTATTATAGAATAAAATAAATTTATGAATATGTTTATTACATTCATTACCTACCTAATAGTTATGCACTTTTATTTTATTATTTTTTTATTTTTATTTTACTCAACTGTTTTTTAATTTCACATTATTATAACTACATGTAAATTTTATAGCTATATTATGTTATTAACAAACAACAGAATTAATATTGTATCACGAAAAATTAACATTATAGATAGATCATTACTAACATGAATAAACTTACCTACCTAAATAATGTTATTTTTTTATATTATTATTATTAAAAATAAATTACAGCCAATATGAGTTTATGTACATGTAAATGTTTTTTGTTATAAATAATTACAATAGCAAAATAAAATATGAGTAGGCACCTAGTAATAATGATACCTGACAACTAAATGTCAAAATTGGAAATTAGCAGAAACAAATAATTAATGTTTCTAATTTCAGATATTTAAGTTTTAAGAATTGTGTGAAATTATTAATATGCAAAAATGCTAAATACTCAAAAACAATAGTGATTTACAAATTTACAATTAATCAATAAATTAAGCGATGAAAGATGATATAAAAATATTTTTATAGAACATATAGAATATAAAACATAGCAGGTAACTAAACAAAAACAAATATTAATATATTTAAGTTACCAATATTATGTTATGTAGAAATATATACCTAACTAATAACTACCTTTATAACCCAAGTTATTTTCCTGATGAATTGATATTTATTTAACTTTAAGCTTTAACTCATTTATTCTAAGCTTTCAGATCATTTCTGTCATTTTAAACAGTTCAGAAATTAAAATTTTTATTATTAAATATATTAAACAGAAACAGCTAATCCCTGTTTTTGTCAAATAAATAGAAAGTAAATATAAGACAGCTCTAGGCTTCTGTTAAAATATTGTTATTTTAGTAGGTATATTAAATTTAAATACATCTCTTTAGAGAAATATCTTAGAAAATGTTTAATCGTTATGTGAATATTTCTTTGTCTATAAGTACAAACCAATAACCGTCAAAAACAAATGTTAAGTTGAAAAGTTGAAAAGTTATTAAAATATATTTAATATTATGAATCTATAAATTACTACAAATATCTAACAAAATTGTGCAATTAAATTTTTATATTTTTAAAAACAGTCTGTAATATGTTAAATCTTATTAAACAAACTACAAACATATATTTCTAATACAACAAGCCAAATCAGACATCAAAATGAAAAAAAAATGAATAAAAAATGTAGATGCATTCCCGTCTTATATAGTTACATATAATACAAATAGGTACTCTTTAAATCAAACATTACAACAAAGATTATTATAGAATAAAATAAATTTATGAATATGTTTATTACAATTGATTTAACTTTCATTAATATTTTAATATGTTTGTAACCAATTTAAATTTAAAACTTGAAATTAATGCCTATTATTTAATTTTAATTATCATCATAAAAAGAAAAACTACATTTATAAAAAGAGTTTCTACCTAATGATTTTGGTCACCAAAATTAAGTTATTAATTTTAATAAATTGTCTATGTATTTTAATTTTTATAGAATTAAAATTAAAACTAATTAAATATCTTACAATAGCATAAAAAATAAATTAAATCATATTTTAATCTAATTGCCAATTTATACTTTAACTGCTAATTATATTGTTTAGCTTGTTTAGGACAATCTAGCACGAATACTATGTCTAGACTTTTTCTTTTAAACAATCATTTATCGTACAAATATTTATAATACATTATAAATACATTATACATTATTTATTATATTATACATTATCTATATCAAATAAAATCAGAGATGTTAAAAAATTTCAATTATATCATTCATAATACTAAAATTAATAAATTACTCTTATAATTCTCTTATAGTTTATTAAGATTTTTCAAAAGAATTGTATTTTATAGCCTCATATAAAGGTATGAACATATATTTTATCAAACTTCTAATACCTATATTAAATTTCAAGAATATTACCAATTCATTGTCAATACATTAATAATAATTAATTGAATTCTATAGATTTACATTTTTCATAATAATATATAACAGTAGGTAAGTACTAAGATGTATTATTAATTAAGATATATTTGAGCATTCTGATTAGAATTGATTAGAAATGTGTTTAATGTAGTAGTTTTAGAATAGTGTGGTAGGTACCTAATGAATTATTTAAAGCTTATATTTAGCTTTATAAAATCATAATAAATTTTGTTTCTTACAAGTTATACCCAGGAATCACCAATATAGGAAATAAGAAATGCACTAAATTAGAGAAATAATTAATAATTTGAATTTTCAAATAATTTTAGTTCCTTCTGTGTTCTGTATCAATTTTTATAATAATATACCTAACCAAAATACTGAAAATCACCAGTTATGCAAGAACAGAAAAACAATGAGTCTGAAGTGTGTATCTTAAAATAATTTAATATCATAAAATATTAATTTAAGTTCATTTATCTGAAAATTTAAAACAATGTAAAACAAAATTTAAAAAATGTTAAACTGTTTTATGAATTAAATTTAGTAATTAATCATCTTCTACTCAGAACATTCAAGAAAAATGCATTTTTTACAATTATACAATCCTATTAATATAAATAAAATTTTTATTTCATTAAATATTATCATACAATTTTTAAAAAATATATCACAGGTGTATGGTTTCTAAAATATATTATGTGTGTTAGGATGAACCTTAAAATCATATTATGACACCAAAAGTATATTTCATCAAGTGAGCTTATCATCTGTTTCTGTAAGTATTTAGTAATATTGAATAGTGAATACAAATTTAATTTTAGTGACCTTATCCCAGAGAAATTTTTCATTAAATCAACTAGATATTAAATACAATACTTTAATTGAATGGTTTTTAACATATTAATTGTATATATTGATAAATAAAATAAAATCTTATAACGCAAATACATACAAGCAATTGGTAATATTAATACTTTAGTATTTTTGAACAAAAGTGACATACCTTGGACATATGTGTTTTGGTTTGATTATTAATATTATGTTAAATCAAATATAAGATGTTTGAAAACTGGCATGTTCCTTCTAAACTAGCTTTATTTACTATTATGTTTTATTTTATTTTATTTTTTCGTGTGATGAAATAAATTTTAAATATATCTAAATATTGTTTAAATATTTTATCAAACCTAACCAAGACTTAACCAGTGGATATAGCAAAACTTTATGATGCAATAGTACCCAAAAACAATATAATATATAAATTAGTATTTAACTGTTTAAATATTTATTAAAATATTTTTTAAAACAAGACGCTTAATTCAAATGTCTGCTTGCCTACATTAAAACAATTAAAATCATTTGTTTATTATGATTTGTGAGTGTTCATATCTATGTAACCGACAAGTAATGAGGTAAATAATGTAAAACTAAAGCTCCTTAATTTTATAACACTATGAATTTTAAATGTATCAAACATAATTATTATTAATACCTAATACTTTATAATAAACATTTAATAAGAACTTCCCTTCTATACTATACAAACATACAAAATTGTTAAATTTATTATATTTCATACAGCCATACAGGCATATATTATATTCTTTATAAGTTATAATACCTGTTCACTATTCAGTACGTATAAGAATTATTCATCTAAACAAAATTAATTTTATAATATTCTTAATAACCTAACTATGTACATTAAGCAATACTATACATCAAAATAAACTGTTTTATACGAACTAAGATTTGTATCGTATCTATACGATTGACTGTAGATGATGAAGGAACAAGGTACATAATATTATATTAAAAAACTTATACTTAAAAAACAAAAGGCTAGGTGAAAAAACACTTCATTTTAAAAGAAAGCAAATAGTTTATTTAATAGTACTATGAGTGTATAGGTAATCATGACCAATTTTATATTTAATTAGTTTATTTTAAATAAATAATTTTTATTAAAAGTAGAAATAATTGTAATTTAAATTACTCATGCTATTTGGCACAAAGCAAATAATTTCAAAATTTTCAAATACTTCAAATTAAAAGTTTATGAGAATAAGGGAATAATAATATAATCAGTCTCTATTTAATGTTGTAAATGTACAATGTACATAAATAACATATATCTCTACATTTTTCAACTTTTCTTAAAACTGTTTTAGTCAATCATGAATAGTTCTATCTGATTCAAGAAAACATTTTTAATTCCTTTAATTTTATTTTAGATTATTTTAATATACAAAGAAACTATTTAATTATACTATTATACAATTAAAATTTAAAAAATATATATTTTATATTATTTTAATATTGCTGTGGCTTACAAATTCAGCCCTTTTATAAAATAACCTTTAATAATAACTGATTCACCATTAAAAGGTTAATTACCTTCCTACAATAGACAAGACTGTACAAGTAGATAACTAAATAAGAATTTATTATAAAAACTTGTGATGATTTTTTTTTTTTTTTACAAAATATTTTAGTATTTTACTAACATCATAAGAGAAGATAATAAAAACGTAAATACCATAAAAGCAATTCTCTCCTCAAAAATATGCATTTAGAATTTAAATCGAAATACTAAATACCATTTACTAACATAATTCAAAGTTCAAACAGATATGGATATCAAGTAATAGTTGTATATTATTATTTGTTTTATTTTTATTTTTATTTTGTAAAGTATAATAGTATTAAGAGTAATAGCCAGATAGTAGCGCCTATTATGGTTAAGTTACTAAATAAACATAATAATATATAAATAAAATAAAAAATATAAAATGATTTACAAGTATACCTACAAAATAAATGTTTAACCAACAGCCTATTATTACTAATTATTTAGAAGTAACAAAATAGTGGTTTAGGGAAATTATTCAACTAAATAATTAATTAAATCACTTAACTGAAGATTCTCAAGTTATTTATTACATAAAATAATACCAACTATCACAAAATACCGCAGGAATATATTATACTAAATATTATACTAGAAAAAATACCTCACCTTAATATACTAACAGTTAACACTCACATTTTTTATCCAAAACTTTTATGTCTTGTATATTATCTAGTCAATTTATGTCACTCAATGTTTTTCAGATTTTAATAATACATCTTTCTTGTCTTCTCATATTTCCTCTTATGGGGTTAACATAATATAACGTCCTAACTAAATAAAATATTTACTGAATGTAATAAACTAACTTAATTTGTTCTTGTCAAACCAAAACCATCAATTTTAAAATTTAATATACTATGATACTTACAATTAATTATTATTATTATTTTAAACTCTATTTTAACACCTTTTTTTATTATTTACTTTCTTTTGTATAACCAAGTAAAAAAGGATAAAAAAAACTTATTACCACTATAATCAATACTTAAAATTAAGAAAAAAAAATTTGTATGATAAATTATAATATACATATATCTTAACTTAGTTATGTCAATACTCAACAGTAATAGTCTCAAAATAATTTTCCTAATAATCCACTCAAGGTTATACAACAAGTACCTTCATAACAATAATGCATGTGAGAAAATATAATTTTAAAAATTTAACAACAAAACATGAATTAGTATCTAATTATTAGGCTTAATTATACCTAACTAATGTTTAGGTGCCTTAAAATTAAAAATTGAGATTTATAGGATCACATTGTATACTAGCATAAAAAAAAATAATGTAATACTTAAAACAAATAAAATTGTGTAGTTTAAGCATAAAGATCATATTATTTAATCTGTTGTAAATCAATTAATACTTCTAATTTTAATTAAAATAAATAACAATTGTGTAATTATTGAAAAAAATATAGTTTGTAATTTTCAATTTTTCTATTAGCTAAGGTACTCTTATAGTCCACTTTAATTGTACAACAATAAAATCAGTTTCAGTACCACCTAATTATAATACCTATAAGATAATTATATTAATTTACCAATAAATATTCAATCAAATCAATTATAATCAAATGAAAACCTATCACATTTTTAAGGGTTGTTTTATTACATTAATTATTATATTTATATCTCTCAGTAATGGCCAACAAATAACAGTCACGAGTTACCATACAATGCAAAATCTTAGATATACTTAAATGGCATGTATAAAATTGTATACTTTGAAAATATTATATGTAACTAATCAAAATAAATTATGACCTTAAATAATAAAATATAAAAAATATATATATATATATAATTGAATTAATATTATTTGTAAATTTTAGAAATATCAAAAATAATAGTTGATAATGAAAATCTACTTCTAAAAACTAAACATTTGTACTCGGGTAAGATTAAACCTATTATACTTAATTAAAACTTACAAAAATGGCTGATTTAACCTAATTTAAAACCTAACATGTAGAAGTCTCACGAAAGGGATAAAAGCAATGACATGATTCTTTAAATGTCTAATATGCTTGTTTATTGTAAATTGTAATATTTTAGGAAGATATGATAAATAATGCAGAGGAATAAAATGCAATGACATATTTGATGGTCTTATCAATCACTCTAAAATTTTGAATTTATATTATCGTTAGAAGTATCAATTGAAATGCTATCAATAACTTTGCTTAAAATTGATATCACATCAGTTAAACTATCCTAGGTAAATAAACCTAACTAAATGTATTTTTATTGCAATGATAAAAATTCTAGTTTGATTTTAAAAATAACAATGAAAATTCAAATTCACCAATTTCTTTAATCAAATTATTTCTAATATTAAGAGTATGAAAATGACAAGCTTAATATCAGGTGTAAACACGCCAAGCACAAAATAATGCTTAAATACAATAAGTAATACCAATCTATTTAAAAGCTCAATCTGAGATGAATGTTTTGGAGAAGCATCTTTGTATAAATCAAATTTTCCAGACACAAAACAAATTTAAAAGTTAATTAATTTGTGATAACTCAATAATCAATACCTACTATACTGTATTATTATACCTAAAATTATACTGTAGCAATTGTACATTGTGTTATCAAAACCATGGAATCATTTAAATTTTAAGACACCAAAGATGAATATTTTCAAAACATACATGATACATCAATCATATTACTAATTTTACCAAACAATTAATATATAAAATAAAATTTTAAATTATCAAATAAAAATCATATTGATATTATTGAATCAAAATTATTATGACAGTAGATGGCTATAACCCTCTATTAATTTAATTTGAATATTGTACAAGGAAAATATACTACCAAAACATTTTATTTCTTTTCAAAAGTATTATGTACACTATTTATCTCAGCAACTTCAAAAAAAATCATTTTCCTGTTTAAAACAAATTAAATCTTATTTGTCTAATAATAATATGTCAGATACTCAAGTACAGTACGTAATGTATGCATTAAATTTGAATTAAATAATGAATACAAAAAATATAGTCTTTCAGCCAAACAAGGATAACAAAGATATTTATAGTATTTAGTTTTATAGATATTAAGTAGGTATATTTCATGAAAATGTATACTCCTATTAATGCCATTGTATGTATAAAATATAACAATATTCATTGAAAGTTTCAAACAGACACAAATAATCTTAATACTGTATTCGTTCAACACAATTTAAGAAACAAAAATGAAACTAGATCCTGGAATAAAATCTTATGGTTATAATACAGAACTAATTTAGTTAGAATTATATTTTACAAATACTTTTATTATCAACAAATTTTTTTTGAGCTATACCTATTTGGAAAACAAAATACTAGAAATTCCTTTAAAAAAAATATCCCTATCTACTAGAAAAATTAAAGACCTGAAATCACAATGACATACATGCATCCTAACATAGCCAATAGGTACAATAGTCTTGTAAATAATTTGGTTGATAACCATTCAGAAAACGTAGACAAAGACACTAATATACACAGTCTTATTAATATTTTTTCAATATTATTTTGAAGATTACTATACCTATTGCCTTTAATTCTTACACTATAATAAGTAGGATTTCATTTTTAGTGAACTTATAATATTTCACAGAAGGCTATAAATTGATTTTATTTGATTTTTATTTGGCTATAAACATTTTATAAAATTTCAACTAAAAAATTATATCTTTGAAAATTTTTTCAATACTTAAACTTTGAATAATATGTACCTATATATCTTTTTGTTATATTTGTTTATATACCTGTAATTACAACTAATAATATATACTTGTATTAATATTTTTTAGTTTTTATTTTACGAATACAAATAAACTAAAAAAGTTAGAAATTTTTATTTCTATAAATAGCTCAAAAAAAGCTTACAAAATACCATTTGTAGGAAATTCTAGTAATATTATTTGATAAAAATTGTAAACATCGATGGCAGTTATTTCTTTTAGAATTACAAGAAAATTTCAAAAATTGCCTAAGGAGAATTTTACAGATTGAATATCAACATAACAAGGAATTTAAACATCAAAATTCAAACGCACATAAATAATATCTCTCTGTTTAATTTTTTTTATTAAAAACATATAGTAAATCTTGTATTAAATTTTCAAATCTCAGATATAAAAAGATAACCTTTTATAAATTACTGAAAACAAAATATTAACATTCTAACGCTTATACAGAAAAAAAAAATCTCAGCAAAAAATTTATAATAGATTTTTGATATCAATAAAAAAAAAGCTAATAATAATTGAAAAATTCAAAATGTCTATAAAAATAACTAAAAAACAAGATAAATATTTTAAAAATGTCATCATATAAAAAATGATAGAATATACATATCATGAAATTTTTCAATTGAAACCTTTCACAGAAGCTTAGAAAAACTCTATTATTGCTATTTTTTAAAATGGTAAAAATAATTCATAAACAATTATTTGGTGGAAAATATAATTTTTAAATCATAAATAGAATGTTTTCATCATACTTATTTGTCCTCATTTAACAGGTATTCATTGCGGTTTTAGAATAAAACATTCTACTATCATAAATTTATGATCATTGAATTCAAAAAAATTATTTTACAATAATTTATTACATTCAAATCCCTAACAAATGTAATCTACATAGACTTTGAAAAAAACATTTGATATTAAAGTAAACCATGATATGTTAGTTGACTAACTTCAAAAAATTGGTACCTATACTATTATATTGGTAATTAATCTAAATTAAATCATGGTAAGTAATATAACAGAAACCATATAGTTAACTACTATAAGAACTTAAAAACAAATAAAAGCAACTTCAGAGTTCAACAAAGTAATCTACTGCTACTATTGAAGAATAGTTTTCCATATGGAAGAAAATGTCATCTATTTACCACTTAAAAAATAAATCAATCGAAAATATTACTCTTCAAACTCTTCTAACGACAACAGTCTTGGATTTAACAAATATAAAATAATGAATGATACTTATACATTACAGGTATAAGAAATATTTTTAAATTGCACATAAAATGGTATGAAACTAAACTTGAAGAAATATAACATACTTTATAACACTTTCTTTTCAAGGATATCTATTTATTATAAAAATCAGTACAATATAATATATAATAACATTTTGTTATAAAAACTAGCGTAAAAAATATAGGAAATTGATTTGATATCAAGTTAACATTTAATGATTTCTTGAAAAATAAATCATTGACAAATTTAGGATTTTCAAAACATAGTTTAAATGATTATTACAGAAAACTAGCACATAATTTTATCTCTTTAGTTCACTCATATTTGGAATGTACAAACATTATTTAAGAATAATCTATATAAGAAAATACCAATTTTCTGAGATTCCTTTCTTATTATTCTTATAAAAATAGAATAAGATATTCTAATTAAAAGAAAATTATTAATTTTAATACTTTTGTTTAAATTACAAAATAACATGATTATATATGCAAAAGTATTAAAAAATATAAACTTCAAAAGCAATTCTATGTAGCTAAAGAAAAAAATCAGTTTTATATAAATTCAATTATACGTTACAATTGAGTTTTGAGTGCACAAATTCAAATAGTATTGATTTCTTCAATAGCATTATCATATATTTAAATATATTTAAAATGTTTTCTATAGTTTTTATAATTTCATTAATATGCCTATATAATTTTAATAATAATTACTTGCCAACCAATTAAAAAATTAAACATTTTGAGTAAAAACTCATTTAATTAAATAACAGTTTATTCGTTTCATTTTCACTGTTAAATATTTTTTTTTCAAGTAGTAACCTAACATGTTAATAATTATTATTATGGTAATTAATTGTTACTATTAAGAAAAAATAAACTAATTAATTCATTAAACAAATAATTAAATAAGGACAGAAAAAAAATTTTGAAGTACCCCTGTATTTTTTTATGAGAATTAAACTTTTCTATTTGATTTATGGAAATTTTATTGATAATTAATTTGCAGTTTCACAATAACACCATAGAAATTCGAGATAAAGTGATTAATTATATGTTACCTATAATAATGAAGAAAAATAAAGAATGTAATGTTTGCATGTGAACACTCAATCGAGAACCAAGACTCAAGAGGTATTTAAATTTACAATGTTTTTGTTTTTACTTGAAGATATAGTTAGGTAAATTAATATTCATAGTAATTAGTAACCAATTACAATATAAAAAAAACTTTTTTTAAGCATGTAAAGAAAATTACAATGTTTAAATGGTATAAAATAAATAATAAAACATTCGAAAGTAATTGTATTGAAAATTTTAAGCATTTTAACTGAAATTTAATAAATAGATGCCTACCATTGGAATTAGATTGGTTTTTATTATATCTATATGCATTAATACACTCAATTAATGTTTAGTTTAAAAAAGCTAAAAGAAAAACAAGAATAAACTAGCAGATCCAATTAAAGATTATTAAGTACCTAATATTATTTCTTTTAAAACTGGAAACCAATACTAACAAATAATTAAGTGATTTGGTTAAATTTTAGGGTTATTATTTATTTGGTCACGAGTAGTATAGTTACCTATTTAATCAATTCTTGAATAAATCAAATGAACCAATTGAAATTGATAACTTCAAGAAACTTGACTTTTCACTATATCTATATATATATTTGAACTACTACATATATATTATTATTAATTTAATAATACTGATATTTATTTATTATGTTTTATAATACACCTAATTATAATTTTGACATATTTTACGAATATGAAAAATATTTTCCTCGATTTGGTATACGTATTATTATTCATTAAGAATTATTTAATTTTTTGTTATTATTTTCATAAAATAACATTGCCTATTAAATAAATTTCATACCATTAATAACTTAATAACGTATAACTATTAACTATATTATATTATAACAAAACGAAAGATGGATGAATGTCTAATACTTATACCTATTTATTTACCTAATCATAGTGCCGAAATAAATAGATAAAATATACCTTTTTTTGTAAATACAGTATAAAATTATTCATTAAATAAGACTCTTGATAAAACACTAATAAACAAATAAGATTTTTAAATACTACATAATTTATATTATAGGTAGGTAATTAAAACCATCATAAAACATCAAAACATAACCTCCGGTATTTTAATTTTAAAAAATGTATACACGTCAATAATTATAGACCCCACCGCCCACGATGCACCCCAACCATAAAGCCCCATTTCTATAGTTCTATCGCCAACAGACGACAACGAAAACACCTAATATGTACATTGTACACCTATCCATGTATTATTATCTACTGACTAAACTGTGGTAGGGAAGAATACGAGTTCACCACGGGGTCAAATAATTATTTTTACATGCACACACTTACACGCGTGTCGTAAGTACTACAACTCCTTTTGTGCACCTTACATAACCCTTTCTTTCGCTACAAAAGACTATTGTAATGTTGTAAAATATACATCTAACATAGCAACAATGCACAACGGCGGCTATTAAAATCTCCGAAGAGATTGGATACGGTCCTGACCCCGTGAAAATACGCCCGTGAGAATCAGCCTTCGAGGACGTTTGTCTCCGTTTATAGAGTGTTTAGGGTACCACAAACATATACCTTGTAAACTTGACGGTTTTAAAAAAAACTAAACAAATTTAATTCCTAACTAAATACTCTTAAAACGCCAGATGGGTGTTTTAGTGTTAAGACATAGGTACCTATCTACCTAGTACACAACACATTATAAGAAATATTACACTTCAGTGCGTTACGCAGTCGATCACAACAACCTACCTACCAACCATATGTACTTAGATACTTATTATACTAAACAGATTCGAAATAATAAAATACTTTGTTTAAAACTCAAAAAAAAATTGCTTATCTATCAAATATACATATATTATTAGTTCAGTATAATAACATACGCAATGCCAATATATTATGTTAAATAACATAAGTCACACTACATAAAAAATATTTATGAACTAATTAACTAAACTATTTTCATTCTTCATTAACTACTCCATTACATTTTATTTTCAATTCCTAACCATTAAGCAACTATCAATATTAATACCTATTCATCAGAGAACAAACATTTTAAAACATATTTTAAATACCTATTTTAATACCTATATATTTTTTAATTAAATATACGTTTTGTCGTGTCATTTGCCAGTAGAAATATTATGATTGAACTAATATCTACAAACAATGTAACTTAAGTAACAGTACACTATTCAGTACCTATTCATATCATTATTTTTTTAAACATACTTTACAGTAGGATAGCATTCTTTTATATAAATTACATACGAATATGGAAAACTGACCATTAAATTTAGCGATTATATATATTTTATAAAACAATAAAAATCACTGTATAGATAATCTATAAATAAGTAATAACATAGAATATAAGTTTCTAATAATTGTCTGCAAGTATAAAATTAAATTTAGAACTACTTATATGTTAGGCTAAGCCTTAATGTTTAATAACAGGCTATAATACATATTGTTATATATAATTTTCATAATATTGTGAAATGTATAAATCAACTAAATATTTAAATTATCTAACAAAATGTAAAACCATAGTAACTATGGTATAGTTCATTTTTAAATATGTACCTATTGTGTATTTTTCATATGCCTTTTATTTTTATTAATTATAATACTGACTATCAATTCAATAACCTATACTTAAATAATGTTATACATCTATAGATTTTATTTTCAAAACAACAGAGAACTAGTATACAACAAAATTAAAAGTATTCTAATTGATATAAAAATAAAATACACTGCCTATAGGTACCTATAGGCTGTATGGTATTTATAGAGTTTACATTTCGTAAAACTCATTTCAATCATAAAAAAAAAATGAAATAAATGACCCATAACAATAAATAGGGTTAGAATAAAACTTGTTTTTCAATTTCTCTATTTGTCTAGAACGATGTAGCAATTTTTCAAAACTATCTATTTTTAAACGACCTGTGTATCCAGATAATAAAAAAGTAATGTTTTATAACTTTTTTGGATTTATACTTGTGATCCTACTTTAATGGAGGTCAAAACAATTCACACCCTTAAATAATACAATAACAACTAGATATAAATTACAAAAAACTTTTGAGTTGTATAAAACTATAATAATACACACTACACACAGCCAAAGTTTGATTTTATAATAGAAAATACAATTTTAATCACCATTAGTTTTATAAATCATTTTATGCCTATTTTTTTTAAACTTGTTTGCTATATACTATAAAACTTGTTTAGTTGTTCTACCTTAAAGTTTCTCAGTTAAAACTTACAAATAGGTATGTATCACATTATATCTATGTGCTAGTAAAACAATAATAATTATTTAAGAATAAATGAAGAAAATTAATTAGATTAGTATCTTTATTAGCTAATTTTTAAACACATCTGTAACAGTTGAACCTAAGCAGATTAATCATTACTTTATTCTAACATATTTAGTAAACAATATAAACATCAGACTAAAAATTAACTAACTAAAAGTGGCTATTAATTTAATTGAAATGGATTTATCAAAACTGTTTTATACCTGACAACTATTTTTAAATAAATTTATAAAATAACTTCAAATTAATTAAATCAAATCTACATTGAAATCTGGAAGAATATATAATAATTAATGATTAAGATGATATGCATACTTGATTTTCGGGTGATATTTTATTTTTGATATTTATTTACATAGCCCTAAACATTATTTGTAATTAATATTTAATTTTATACATTTATTATTTATTCATTATTATTATTATTCATTTATTATTTTTTTACTTGTTTTCAGATTTATATATTAAAATATTTTCCAAGTTACACAATATTTTCTATAAGAATACATTTAACTCTTATGAAATATAAAGAATCGAAATTCACACACAAATCATAACTAATATTTTTTTTTACTATACTCAATATTCCATATTGAATACTATTTTATTATTTTGTATATTTATATACATTTTCAAAACAATTATGTACCAAATAACTAAAAGAAAAAGAATAAAAAAAATATAAGAAAATTAGATAACAAATTTTTTATGGGTATCACATTAAATGTCTATTAATATTTTGATTTTAATAAATTATTGCATTTACAGAATTTGTTTTTTAATGCATCCATTACTTAAACTGCTAAAATAATACCACCATTTATCATCAACTAATAAAACTTTAGTAGTATTTACATATACATTAACAAATTGAGGATTAACATAAATACCATTTGAAAATTTGATAGGTACATAATATTATAATTTTTAAAAACAGAATAAATTAAATATAATATACATTAATGTATTTGTTGAAATTTAAATTTAAAATAAGTCAAATTTAATTTTTATTGAATAACTGATAATCTTTTCTAGGTAGAAACTCTACATTTTAAATTTGAATAGGTACTAAAATAGAAATCTGAATAATCTTCAAATTTAAAATAGTGTTATTAAAAACAATATAAACATATAAATTATTATTATTTATTATTTATTATTCAAGTCTAATAACTTAAAAATTGTTCATAAAATAAATACTTAGTAATGACAAACCTTTAAATAAACATAATTTTAGACTGATTATATATCAAATAATAAACTTTTTATAAGAGAAGTTTAAGCTTGTAATTCACTTAAAATTAAAATAAATAAAATTAATAATTAAAATCCATTAAAAAAAAACATTAGGTATTAAATAATTTTGAATGTACAAAAAGATTTAAAATAATTTTATTCATTATTTAAATATATAAAATTAATGAAAAATTATTCACATATATTTACAATTTATTATCAAGTTACTTTAAGGAATGGTTATATAAATCAACATATATTTTGCCTAAGTGATCTATAATATAATAACACTTTTATATTAGTAGAAAAACAATCACTTCTTCATATACACTCAAACTGTGATGTATCAAATGTATACATTTATATTTCCTACATAAATATTTAAGTACCTACCTATTTTTAGTTATTTTACAATGAATGTCATAAAAGTAGTAAGTATTAGAACTTAAATCAATCAAATTCGATTATACAAATTGTGTTTAATTAATAAAGTGGGTAGTATTTAGTTTTTTTTTTTATTAATTTATACTTATTTAGAAATATATTTATTTTATTATTAGTAGTATTTAGATAAATCATGAATAATTAAATTACCACATCATTTTGTTATGTCATAAAATATTATACTTTAATAATCAAGAATGTGTAATTTTTACAGTTAGAAATAAAGGTCATTATTTTGAAAAAACTTATTATACAGCTAATAGAAAAATAAGATCTTAGTAAAAAAAACCTTGATAAAAATAACAGAAAAAAATCACCAAGCACTAATAAATTCCCTTACAATAAATTGGATATCACAAAATTTTTTCTTTTCTAGTCCTAAATAGGTTATTTTGTGTTTCTTATCTATTTCAACTTTAAGAAATTTATTATAGTTTTTTACTTTGAGTATTTACTTTATTTATGTTACAGACATTATTTTTACTCAGCACCTAAAGTTAAAAGTTACAAGATTGTTTTCACACTGCTTACTAAGATTTAATGGAACCAACCAACTTATGTACTTTATCTTATTTATTTAGGATTCTAAATGTAGTTAATATAGTTTAAAAAATACCTACAGGTTATAACATACACATAATTTTTGCTTTTATTACATTAGGTATTTCATAAATTATATTACATGATTAATATGTTTTAAATACATTAATCAACTACATTTACAAAATAATTAATATTCATAAGACAGTTAAAAAATATTTAAAAATAATAATACAAATTACATTTTAAATATAAGAAAGTTAGTTTGTATCAAAAAGAAACTATAAATTTTTTAATACAAGTAAAATATAAATATAAAGAGGGATTAATGAAATATATTTTCATATTTTATAAGAATGTGTAAATAATTTAATTTACTTAAAAAAAATTTATTGTTCTTTTAACTCTAACATTCATTGAATTTAGTAATAATTTAGTTTTTAATTTTAGCTCTCATTAAAATCTTCAATTTTAATAAATTATTATGAACTTTTTATTTATTTTTAAAATCACATATTATAACTTATAAACCACAAATATTTTTCACAAGAACACTCTAAAACTAAATTAGTCCATAAATAAAAGTTAAAAGTCAAGTATAGAGTTAAAATAGGTATTTTAATCTGAGTTCCAGATAATCTCCAATAATAAATCAAAATTTAAGGAGATGAATACTAAACTATTATAATAACGTAGATACCAAAATGGTTAGATCTTTACAACTATGTGTATGAGGTAGATAGAACTAAGGCTAGTAGCTACAATATTGACTAATATTTAAATCTAACTTAAATCATATACAATGATTTAAGTTCCATTTTTCCTGCCTAAAAAAAGTCAATAAAATTAAGAGTATATGATAAATCTTTGCCTTACAACATACTAATCAGTTTTCACTAGATTAGAATGTGTAAAACAATAACATACTACCTCATTAAAATAATGTATTAGTACTAAACTATAAATATATAAAATGTGTATATCATCTGCATTTAAATAAAGACTTATCATAGATTATCAAAAGGAACTCTCAACAAATAAATTTACCTATTTTAAAACTCAATAATCAACCTATTATAATTATTTACTGATAAATCTTTAAGTTAGAAAAGATGTAACAATTTATAAATTATGTGAAAACTAATAAAAATTTCAACTTTTATACAAGTGCTTATAATTTAATTTAAATAGAAAATGAGTTATTATAATATAGCCTTTAGTAGTTAAATTAGTATTGTAGATTATTTAAAGTTTGTCACATTTGTTAATTATTCTTACATTATTATAACATTCATTTTAATTATTTTATTCATATATTAGAGTTCAAAGAAAATATTAGCAATTGAAGCAAAACAAGAACTGAACCTTACCCATTATAATCAATATAATTTTATTTCAAAGACATAACATACAAATAAGAAATCATCCATTCAAAATATAAGCCTAGAAGATCAAGTTTGGTACCTTTGATAATAAGCATATAAAACAAACTATTATTATCCTCTATTTAAATAAATTCATGTTATAGCTGATAAATATGGCCAATTAGTAGTCAAAAATCACTAATCAAATTCTTATACATATTGTCAACGGTAATTATTTCGTATTATATACATACCTAAACTAAATTTTATAACAATTAATTATATATTTGTAAAAACTTCTTAGATTTTTACATGAAATTTAAATGAAATGCAATTATCAAATTGTTAAAAAGAAACCACTTACAAATAATAATATAAGTTAATATTAACCCTGTTGACTGCATTAAAATACCTAATACCTACAAAAAAAAAATTAAAGTTACAAACCTCAACATCTAAACAGCCAACTATCTTAAATTTATTACATTTAATATAATTATAGATTAATAATTGCTCTCAAAAATATCGATTCACTATGATTGATTACCAAAAAACTTTTGCATTCATATTGCTGTCAAAATATTAAATATTTTAGATTCGCTAATAGAAAAGACAAAAACTCAAGTTATAAGAAGTATGTTTTTTTATATTGTTTTATACAATTAACATATTACATAATTTTCAAAATTCTTAGTTAGTAACTGAATACATAGTATGTGTTTTTAAAATCATTTATGAACACAACTCTTGAATTGAGATAACCGAGTTTATTTCCCTACCAAATTACTAACCTAACTCATGGTAATAATATATACTATTCATTTTTCTAAATTATGGGCCTTGAAGAAAATGTGTATTTTAATACTAGAAAATACATTTTAATCCACTACTTATAACATAGAGTAAATGCTACAAATACCATACTATTATTGCAAGTATACAAAGTCCTAATAATCACCAATTAAAATATTAAAAATATACTTAAATTTTATGCAAATAAAACCATATGTGTGTATATACACACTTTACATGTTACGATTGTTTTAGTAGAATACTTTTTTATTAAAAATAAAATCCTCCTCAAACATTAACTGAAAACCAATTGATACAAATGTTATTTAAATTGAGCATATCTGAATGATAATTTATACCTAATCAATAAATTAATATTAAAATATATTAGTACAAAAATACTTGATATTAGTTTTTGTTTTAAGTTTTAATTACCTGATAAAAATAGATTCAACTATTTTAACAGTAGGCGATAACTGATTTTTCTGTTCAAGCTAAATAATCAAACTTTAAATACAAATACTATTTAATAAACAGCATGAAATTAGGTTCAAATTTATTAATCATAGTTATCTAAGACAATGAGAAAATAATTTTAAATCATGAATTTTGAATAAGAAACATTTAATGATAAAAAAATACAGACAACCGTTTGTTTGTTACCCTAGTGTTCAAAAAATATTAAAATATGTTCAACCTATAATTAATTTATACTTAATACTTATATATATAACAATTGGTCATGTTTATGTAAAAAAAAAATAAAGATGTATTAACAGATGTATATAAAATACAAAGTTTACAATACAACTCCTGATATCAATAATTTTTAACTTCTATTAATAAATCTATTTCAACAAAATACATCATGGTATATGTTATTATTATAGAATTGAAGACAGGTAGATAACAGAACTAAGGTATCATATTAATTATTCCTTTAGACAACATTATAGATATATTGATACATAAGATAGTATTATAAAGTCAAATAGTTGGGTTTTTATTGATTACTTTTAAGTTATGTTAGTTTACAAATTATTTTCTATTATTTTCAAAATAAATACATTTTTGGGTTTGAAAAGAAACCAAAGACACTCATGTTAAATAAACACTATGCAAACAGATTAAAATTTGTGTTGAAAATAAATTGTTATATAAAAAAAAATTGACAACTTCAAGCCCATAGGGCTCTAGACTAAAGAGCCAAAATAATTTGTATGTAGTATAATTTGTTTTTCACTAGTCAACTTCATGTTTGAGTCTACAGCAACTTAGATGGGGTTGATTAGGGATTGATCACCAGTCACTCCACCAACCTCTTTGCTAACACAAAGTAATAGATACAAAAATATCCAGTCGTGTCTAAACGTTTAAACACATTTCCAATTTTAAACACTTCATCTTAAGGACCATCCATTAGATATATTAACTCCAACTTCTAATATATGAGGTTTGGAAAATCTAAAACACATTAGATGCACATAGAACTAAAAATAAAATTATTTTATAATGTTGCTTCATTAAAACAAAGTTGTTCGTTGATAAGAATACCTTAGAAATTGTTGACACGCGAAGATTTAGTCAATATATAAATAGTTAAGCGTTGAAGTAGTATAATCTTCAACACTGGTCATGGCTAATAATTATAGCGATGAATAAGCAACAACCTTCTAATAAACCCTAGAATTAACAACCTAACTCAGGGTTTAACTGTGGAGAAAGTTTTCCAACCTGTGTGTAATGACGGTTGAATAATAATAATGACGTGATGTTGGATTCACAATACTATATACCAATCCAATTGGTCAAATAATTGTGTAATGAAACCCCACTCCTCTATCCTTACTGAAAATAGTGTATCTTATAAAATCCAAATTTTGTATAAAAATAAAGTAATGGTAGTACTTACCTTGAGTTAGGCATAAAATCCTTACTTACAACATGGCCATACTATAGATTGTATACACATATAACATAATCAAATTTCACCTGTATAACAAAACAAACTTTAGTTAGACAAATGAGCTATACTTTTAACCAAAAAAAAATAAAACAAAATTAACATATTAATCAAAATAATAATAAAAAAACAATGGATAATGTACACTTAACAAGCATGAATTAATGTGAAATGTATCCCAGAAACGAATAATTATCAAATCATTAAAAAAAATCTATAACCCATCATTCTTGTTCTTTGCTTCAATAATAAATGAAATTTAAAATTTATCGTATGATACCTAATATTATTCACCAATAATAATGACTACCTTAATGTGATAATGATAAATGATATTTAATAGTTTTAATAAACAATTTATGCAGCATTTCATAAATATTAAAGTAAACTAAATCACTAATAACAGACAGCTAGAAATAATTTCTTAAATGTATTTAATATACACTTTAATCAAACTATTATATTAATTTATTGAGCCATTTGGCCAGCATAAAGAGTTAATAAAAATTTAATGGTATTAATATAATAATACCAAGGCTAATGTTTAAGTTGGAAACTTCACAATCATAAGAAAAGTAATAACAAATTTTCAACTATTAATTTAAAAATAAGTAAAAGCAAAAAGTGACGATTTCAATGAATAACTAAAATTTAATGAGCAGAAATTAGATCATAAATGAAATTAATTGATAAATAATAATTTAATGACTCAATAATGTTATTGAATATTTAGTGAATGAATAACTTTTTATTCATTCAACAACATGCTATAATTGATTCATTAAAAGTTTAATGAACGTCCGTTCAACCTGGCTATGCTTTACAAATAATGGCTAAACACAACATTTAGGATGACTTTTTACGAATCTACATATTGGACTTCACTTAATTTTTGTGCAACTAAAACACTAAGTTGAAAATTAATTTTTATTTTTTTATAAGATCTTTCATGAATTAAAAGAAAATGAGAATACAGTTTTATCAACTTCAAGTTGGTTTAAAATATTATAAAATAGTACTATGAAAAATCAGAACAAAAAATAACAAGTAGATATAGGTAGGTATATCATTTTATTTTCCAAAAATATTACCTTGAGGTGCAAGTATTGTCAGACAATATTTCAATATTTTATATGGTCAAATATTCAACATTATTGATTTCGAATCACTATTGAAGGTTTTGATATTATTTTCAGTGGTTTCATTACCATTTGAAATTTCATACTGAAAGTAGAGGATTGACTTAATTATAATGAGTATACATTTATTTTAATAATAGTGATAATTTAATGTCAGCACCTTATATTAAAATACTGATATAATATATATATATATATATATATATAGAATTGATTAATTTGTATGTAATACATACAAATTAAAAATAGTTTGACATTAAATTATAATTATTATAATATAATTATATTTGATTGAAAATGTAAACGAAAAGTATGTTAAAAGTTTGTTAAATTATTGACTTCATAACAATGGTCACTATGATACCTAACATTTTTTTTTTACTTATGCAATATTATTAAGTGTTTAAAATATATTTTACTGGGATAATTAATAAGTATGTGCTTAAATATTCTTTGTTTTTTAAATTTGTATCAACTTAATTTATTGTTAATTAATAATTACGAATTAAATCTCTGAAATGGTCACTCGTGCAATTTTTTTCATAGGTCAGAGAATTTCCTCCATAAACAAGGGCATTTATTTATTTTACCAATATTATATTAATTTTAAACTAAATAGATTTTATTATTTTAATAGTATTAGGTAAATTACTAAATTATAGATTATTCCATTCAATATTTAATTATTTATTTATGGGAATATCATTAACTTGCTACTAATAGGCTTATTTATTATAAGAACATTATTACTACATTAATTGTTCGCAAAAAAAAATATTGTAACATTTAAAAATTAAAGAGAACAATTATTGGAATTAAGAAGAAACAAATATCTAATAAATTATATACAAATTTTATTTATATTGCTATTTATCCTTAATTTATAAATATTTCAAGTAGTAAGCATTTTTTTTTTTTTTTTACAAGTACTGAAAGTAGTAAGAATTAGTATCGTAATACAATATTAATATTGATTACTTAACAATTAATAGTATTAATTTAAGCATAATACTTTATATAAATAGAATACCTATTTAACTATATTTATTAATCTGCCTACTTATTAAATAATTTACATAATAAAAATAGTAAAAAAATATATTTTTGTTAAAATGTAGTGTTATACATACTTTAAGCAAACTACTTAAATTAAGGATTTTTAAATCATTGATTTTAAAGATTTGGGATTTGGATTTTAAAAATGATTTCAATTTTTTGAATTTCAAAATCTTTTATTTGATGATTTTGGACTTGTTTAATTTTAGAATTTTGCCCAGCTCTGGATAAACACCAATGATAACTAAAGATGCATAATTTAATATAAAAACAGTCTATTAAGTAAAAGGATTATAAGAACCCACTTAATTTAATTTAAATTCTTATATAAAGTTTGAAGATAATAGAAATTTTACTTTAGAAGAATGTGAAGACAAATCTATTATGTATTATTTCCTATTTATTCCTATTTAAAAAGTATTTTATTTCATTTTGAAATCATTTTAGTAAATCTAAATTCTAGAAAACAAAATAAAATTCATTATGCCATTTTTTTTAAATAACAAGTGAGAAGACAAACCTATATAAAAATGTAAATTAGGTAAATATACTGGACCAGATTATATTACATACTTAATAGACTTTAATAATACAATATAATATCATAATATTATTATGCACATAGTGTATCGTGAATATCAGACGAACTCAAATGTAAAAATAAGGCAAAATGAGAACATATTGACACTCTGTATAATACAACTTTAGTAAGATATGTCCAAAATCTATAGAATATTATATACTTCAAAAAAATCTTAGGCTTTTAATTATTGTATAACAAATAATAAACCTAAAGCAAATACTAAATACATAATTGAGCAATAATCGAAAGATTCTAATTAGGTACGTCAAAATTATTCATCAGTTATCACAGACAAGAGAAGATTATGTTTAATTTGTATTCATTATTTAACGTTATTTAACAAAAGTTGTTTCTATGTTGGCAAATAAAATGAAACTAAATACAAGGTCAATTAAAAATAAACAAATTACTATGGTAATGAATGGTGTTTTTATTCCATTGTGAGTCATAGCGTGTTTCGTAACGATTGGCTAGTGGCCTTGTAAAATAATATAAAATCTTAAAAGCGTATGTTGTGGTAGTTGAAATAGAGTGAGCGTTTACGGTTCTAAAAAATCATTGGACGTGACTGATTTCACCATAAAAAATCATCACCATTTTATACACATAGTGAATATCAGACGTACTCAAATATAAAAAAACGTCAGAACGAGAACGTATAGACACCCTGTATAAATGTAAAAAAAAAAATCGTACACCACGTATCGTATTTTGGCAAATGGCTGCTTAACGACGGGTGAAGAGGAAGGGGGAATCGATTTCGCGTCGGCGACTGCAACGTTGCCACTGTAGACGACCTACGTGGGTGTATAGAGGTGGGGCGGATCCTTTGTGTGCGACACGGGCGCACGGCGGCTCAAGCGCAAGCAATTCGAAAGCACGAAATTTAAAGTAATCAATACTTCTGACTTCACAAAACCACCCCACGGCCCGTTCAAACAAAGTATGCATACATCTCAATTTATTATTACAAACTTTAAAACAATATTATTAGGTATAACGTTATATATAAGTATAATATGTGCATAGGTACCGCCCAAAATAATTGTACGTGCTAAATTATTATATTGTATAGGTAACTTATAGTACGATTGGTTATTACAAATAATATAATTTAAAATAAATTATACTTACAAAGTGACGAAAATCAAGTCAGTCGGTCAGCTGCCGGACGTTGCAGAGCAAAAGCTCCGAGGCCGGCGGCCTATACCTGCACCAGATGGTGGCTTGGCGGATACGTTTTTCGGCTTTTGGGTGACAATTTCTGTAACAAAACTCTGTAAGACGTGTGCACAATACAAACAATATAATATTAACGACATGAACGCTAACGCGGTCATGATATTATAATACTATGAAAATAACTTATGCTTACCGTCCGCCATATTTGTTGTCGGAGCACCGGCAGGAAAATCGAAGGACGTAGAACCGCTCGCCTTTGAGTGTAGAGCGCAAATAAAATATTGTGGGTAGTGATGGGCATAATCGAGATATATAATCGAGATATCTCGATTATGAAAAAGAATCGAGATATTTCGATTATGAGAAAAATAATCGAGTAATCGAATAATTTCCATTATGAAATTAAAGTAACCGAATTTTGAAATGTTTTGATTATTATTTATTATCTGGTAATTGATATTTGATTTAGTATATTTTAATTTTTAATGGGTTGTAAAAATAAATACAGATAATGCAATGTATGTTTATAAATAAGAATAATTTTTTGATTCTCTCAATACGTAATAATAGTCAATTATTCTTATCATACGAATAAATTATTTTAATTTCAGATATTCTCTCGATTACTAATCATTCGATTATTGTTTTCATGGGAAAAAACGATTTTAATTTCGAGTGATTTTTCGAGAGATTCTCTCGATTATGAAAATGTCTCGATTACTAATCATTCGATTATCGAAATCATTCGATTATGCCCATCACTAATTGTGGGACGAGTATGAACAATGAGCGTCGGCTGCGAACGGCCATCGGTGGGGCGGCAGCATTTATGAGTCTGCGCAAAGTGGAGAGGGCGCCGCCGCCGCCGTGTTATAGAATGTTCTAGAAGAACGTAGAACAATGACGTCAATACAAAAAACCGCTGTTACAGCTGCGTTTCCATTTCGACGGTTCACGACATTCGCCTATTTCAATATTAATGTGTTTCAGCGACTGCGCACGAAATATTTTTTACTCGTAGATTTCTAAACTTGACGGCCATGACGGGTAGGTATATCTATAGTGAGATAATGCGCACTGCGTAAAACCACTGCTGCGAATTCATACGACGGCACGTCATTATTGATTATATTTATATATCTATAGTATATATTACTAAAAAATACAATCATAAGCTCAAATAATCATTTTTGGAAGAACCAGTCACACATTAATTAAAAAAAAAAACAGGATTGTCTCCCCGGGCGTTACACCAATTATTCAATTATTCATATTTATTATTTATCGAAACGAAAATAACAAAAATATAATATCTTATAAACGTATAGTGTCTAAATATGTATAAAATGTATTATATCTAAGTATGTTTTTTTATTTAGCTACTAACCTGACTACCTACAAATAGACCACATTTGTATAGAAAGTACCTACCACAGTTCAACAATTATCATAATATATCTAGTTATTATTTTTTTAATTTTTGTCACTTGTCAGTGTTCAAAATTGGTTTTGTTTGTTTTTGTACTAAAGAAAGAAAACTAAAGTTTCTATTTAAGTATTTAACACCAATATTGAATATCATAGCTTGTAATTGATTAAAATATTAAAATATGCACGTCATGGTTAAACTTAACCACGAGTGTACCCGTTATAGGTATTCTTATTTTTTGTTATACGACTACTGTTGCAGATCTGTTCTATTTCATTGATCAACGTATTAAAATTATTTTTTTATGTTAAATAAATACCTAGGTAATGTGATTAATCGATTTATTGTATATTAATCATTATAATTCATTATTATTGCTATGTATAAAAGTATTATACACATTATATTTATTTTTAATGAACTGTAAATTTTACACGGAATAATTAGAATTAAATGGTTATAATTATAAATAATAGGTATCGACTTACATGTTTAGGTAAGTTTATCCTTAAACAAATAAATGGAAATACTCACTAATAATATATAGATCAGTTTTGGATAATTTTATAACTGCGATTTTTATTAAGTTACAATTTTGAATTATGGAATTCTTAATTATTTATAGATTTATATTAAATAGGTAGGTATCTATATAAATATAATACATGAATAAAATATATCTATTAAAATGACAAAAAGTATAGATTATAATATGTATATGTATTTACTTTAATACCTACCTAAAATATAAAATAATTTTGTGCAATTTCTTGCGTAACTTACGCAAGACAATTGCCTAATATAATAGTAGGTAGGTATTTATTATTGTTTGTTGACTATTGTTGACGCACGTGCGATATTGTTGTCGTACCTATTTCGATTATTTATATTATTTGTAGGCAAATATATGATATTTATTTTGCTGATTTGTTATTATTTGTTTAAAGTTTAAAATATTATAATAAGTAATAACCAATAAGTATATAGATAGTATATTCATTATTCATATTTATTATTTATCGAAACGAAAATAACAAAAATATAATATCTTATAAACGTATAGTGTCTAAATATGTATAAAATGTATTATATCTAAGTATGTTTTTTTATTTAGCTACTAACCTGACTGCCTACAAATAGACCACATTTGTATAGAAAGTACCTACCACAGTTCAACAATTATCATAATATATCTAGTTATTATTTTTTTAATTTTTGTCACTTGTCACTGTTCAAAATTGGTTTTGTTTGTTTTTGTACTAAAGAAAGAAAACTAAAGTTTCTATTTAAGTATTTAACACCAATATTGAATATCATAGCTTGTAATTGATTAAAATATTAAAATATGCACGTCATGGTTAAACTTAACCACGAGTGTACCCGTTATAGGTATTCTTATTTTTTGTTATACGACTACTGTTGCAGGTCTGTTCTATTTCATTGATCAACGTATTAAAATTATTTTTTTATGTTAAATAAATACCTAGGTAATGTGATTAATCGATTTATTGTATATTAATCATTATAATTCATTATTATTGCTATGTATAAAAGTATTATACACATTATATTTATTTTTAATGAACTGTAAATTTTACACGGAATAATTAGAATTAAATGGTTATAATTATAAATAATAGGTATCGACTTACATGTTTAGGTAAGTTTATCCTTAAACAAATAAATGGAAATACTCACTAATAATATATAGATCAGTTTTGGATAATTTTATAACTGCGATTTTTATTAAGTTACAATTTTGAATTATGGAATTCTTAATTATTTATAGATTTATATTAAATAGGTAGGTATCTATATAAATATAATACATGAATAAAATATATCTATTAAAATGACAAAAAGTATAGATTATAATATGTATATGTATTTACTTTAATACCTACCTAAAATATAAAATAATTTTGTGCAATTTCTTGCGTAACTTACGCAAGACAATTGCCTAATATAATAGTAGGTAGGTATTTATTATTGTTTGTTGACTATTGTTGACGCACGTGCGATATTGTTGTCGTACCTATTTCGATTATTTATATTATTTGTAGGCAAATATATGATATTTATTTTGCTGATTTGTTATTATTTGTTTAAAGTTTAAAATATTATAATAAGTAATAACCAATAAGTATATAGATAGTATATTCATTATTCATATTATAAAAAAAAATATAGTTCATTCAAATTTAGCATTACAATACATCATACGGAGATCACATTAAAAATACATAACGCATATAAAAAAAATGGTATATGACTTCCAATTTCATAATTTGAATCATCTGAATGCGGTATTCCGGTATATAAATATTAAATATATTACCTACCTATTATAAGATAGGTACATTAAATTAAAATGTTATACCTACGTACCGCAGGGAACTATAGAAAATACAATTTTATGAAACTAAATTTATCTTTTTAATTACAGGTGGGTGTGTGCAATGAAGACAGGTATACTGTATTCATAATATTCATTGTACAATATTATAAACATATATATAGGTAAGGTATACACTATACACTATACTTACTATAACAATATAGTCATATAATACCTACGCAGGAATATAATTTATCAGGCATGCTCACTATTTTCCTTTTATTTGTTCAAAATATTAGAATTTATATACACCTATATAGGTTATATAGGTACTTATAGTCCATACTACTGTATATAATACATAATACATATAAAATACACAAAATATAAATATATATATAAATTGAAATTTGATCCAGTAGTCAGTGACGGTGCAAACTTTTTAAGTTTTTGAAACATATTGTATATTTTAAATATTTTTTATATGATTAAAGTTGATGGTTGTATAGACTATTTAGATTCTTAAAAATATTAAATAAAATATATAATATTATATAATAATACTTAAAAAAAAGAAGAATATTAAAGTAAAATATATTTGTGTTGAGGTCTTACGATTAGATACCCGGACCCGCCCACTAATCCATTCAGATATGAAACAATAATTGCTTCAAATAATCCTATATAGCCCGCCTCCATTGTCAGTAATTTCTGAATTATTAAGCGTTATGTACTAAAAATTAATACATGGAGTAAGTATTAATAGATTATTATTATAAATTTGTGGGTTAGATAACTAACTAGGTATACTATACATATTTACCTAGATAATACATTTTAATATTGTATAAATAAATACTGACTATATTTGCATTTAACATAATATTATTATAAACAAAAATTACCTATATGTTTGCTGTAATAATAAAAAACATAACTAACGTTTTAAATTATAGATAATTATGATTTATTTCGAATTATTGGATGGTAATTGAGTTCTTGTAGTTCAATATTATTTTTATCATTATGTATCGTTTGCCTCTGATTAGTTGTTTCGAAATGCACTTGTATAGTTCTATGCTTTTTCCAATTATTAGCATGACGGAAATATTGTGAAAACGATCTAAACATCTGAAAAAAATGTAGAAAAAATTATAGGTGTATCTTTGTATTATAATATACACCTATAGCTGTATTCTTCATTACACATAAATTATTGTCTAATAATTAATATGAATAACTAATAAGAAATTAAGAATGAGTATCGTCGATGTATTATATCTATTTTTATTTTTTAGTATATCTATATATTAGCATTATTATCATACGTATTTTTTATTTTTAACCAATTACAGTATTATTTACTTGTTATCAACATAATATACCTAGCAATAACTTAATTTAATTACAAACATATTAGGTATATTGAAAAAACCATGGTACCTACATTATAATATTCTATAATCATAATTTATAAGACACTTATAGGTATTATTATTAAGAACTAAAGCATATTATCGTCTAACATTAAGGCTGTACCAAAAAATATATTATTTAAAAAAAATATAAATAAATAAATGTATACAAATATATAATATAAATAGGTAGATTATTAAATAAAGACTGATGTTAAATTTACGTTAAGTTACGCGTACATATTTTGATTTAAGGGTTTTAACCCTTAATCTTCCTTCTCATATAAGCATTTAACTTAATGACATTTATTTAAAGTTATTAAATAACTTGCTATTGTTACAAAAATCAAATTATATACCTAAATCTTACTTTTACTACTTATTACGTACAACTTATTTTTCATAAATGTCATGGGAAATCATATAAATTTATTTTTAATTAGATTTAAAATCATATTATCATGATATAATACTAAATACTTAGTAATACAATTATGTACTAATTTATCAAGACAAAAATGTTAGTTAGATAGCGTTTAGACCTAATCAACGATAGAATAATAATATCATTATAAATAATTACACCAAATTATCCTTCAATGATTAATGACATTTCCAACTGATTGCGTGTTAACTGTATGTACCTTTGAACAACAACCAAATGTTGCAAAGCATAATAGCATGATGTGTGGAAAAGCTAACATCATCCAATAAATAAAAAAATTTATCGGTCGTGAAAAATCGCCAAATATGTACTTAAATAAATTGCTAACTGGAAGCAAAAGTATTATAATGGCCAACCCTTGAAAAAGTAAAAATGTAAAACCAATCCATGTAACTTTTTCACACTGTTCCAATATTTCCTAAAATAACAATTATCAAAATTAATATTTATTTATTTTTGTTGTCACTGATATAAATCAAAATTATTTCATAAAATAATGAGTTTTTAATGATATTCGAATTTAGTACCTATTAATTAATTTCAAAAATACCTATAATAAACTTCTATATAAGTAGTTTGTAGATACTATATAGATACTATAAAATAGTTTACAATAGCTATGATAAATTTACCTATATTCATTAAGTGTCTATACTTATTATTTTTGATAGTTTCTAAGCTCTAACTTGAGTCTTAACTTATCAAAAAAAAAAAAAAAATTATATTAATATTGAATTTGATGTATATAAAAATATTTATTTATCAAACAAAAAATAAATTATTTTTTGAACCTATAAAAGTTAAAAACTAGACACCTTCCAGGACGCTTATATCTGAAAATATTTGTTACCCACCACTATTATATTTGTATATTTAAAATTTTAAACACGCACATATTGATAATAATATTTTATTGTATTCTTTATAGTCACTTTAGTTAACTATAGGTACTTTAATTTAAGCAATTAATGTTGTTAAAAAATACTTACAGTCTAACACACTACACAGTTACACTTATATCAAGTTTTGGACAAAATAATATATATATATACATATTACATATACTATTAATACTATATAGGTACATAATATAGAGGCAAGTTACCAATTTTTCAATATTTTATCTATTTTTTAAATACATATTTTACATAATAGGTACCGATAAGGTGATACATTTTACGTAAGACTCTTATGATGAATGTCTTACATTAAATGGATCACTCTGTATGTACATATTTTATAAATTGTTAATCTATAACCTATAACCTTATTACAATAAAATAATCTTAAACATGAATACATTTTTTTTTGAAAAATGGTTATACCTATTGGCTATCTCTATAGGTATTCAAGGTATTGAACACATTAGGTATACCTATATACATATATTTCATAAGAACAAGTTCTACTAAAATAATTGCTTTATTTAAATGAAAAAAAAAATCGTTACTGCAATATAATGTTATTTGAATAATTTATATTATATTAATTTACTATTAACATTTAACTTTTTAATTATTTCCCTATTTTATTGGACACAACAAATTTATATTTGATGCCTAAATAATAATTTGAATGCATAAAAAAATTTTGCACACTTACCACTTGCACGTACAGACACTTAATGATTGTTATAATCATAATAACTGGGAGCGTAGAAATTACTTCCACTATCCAAGCACACGTGAAATACCATGGGTCTAAGAAACTGTCACCCAAAATGACGATACACACAAAATATTGAAATGTGCCAAGTAACAGCCAACCAAGAGGTATTCCAATTAAATACGACAAAGGCATTGTGAATTGTTTGCTATACCACAGGCTAAATTGCTATACAGTAGAAATCCATATAATAGTATAATTATTTATTTTTCAGTAATATTATACATATAGTAAGATAAGATTATATGAAAATATTAATATAATCAGTAAGCTGTATTATGTATTAAATAAACTATTATATTTGTATATAATATATATGTAGATGTTACGGACAATTGAGAATTTCGGGTATTGTTTACACTGTTTACAGTATTCAATTAATTTGGGCAAAATAAAAATGATAATTTTAAAATATTATTATTTTCTACAATATTACATAGTAGGTAGGTATATGGAAGTATACGAAGTTTATATCTACACAGCCAGAATCGTGTGAGCAATGCGCCTATGCAAATTAAATATTCGAATAACATTTTAACTGTTTTAAAAACCGATATACTTTACACGATTAATATAATATAATAGACACTTCAAAATTTGCATGGCAAAGGATGTGACAGCTTCACGTGTATGACTTAACAATATTGGTAAATCGAGAAATTCATAGCTAGTTGAAATGTTACTGTTACATATGATATTAATCACATAATAATATTATTAAATAAAGGTTCAGTATAAAAACAGATAAAAATAAATAATAATTAGTTATTTATTTTTGTCTATAATATTAAATATTTAATCAAATTTAATATTTTCAGTTCATTGCTTATTTTAATAGTCATAACTTATGAGTTATGACTCATATACTCATACTGCATAACATTAAGAGTAATACATATAAACATAAAATTAGGCATGTTAATAATATTTTTAATTTGTGTTATAAATTGCAATTAAATATTATTCTATTTTATTTCTGTTTTTTTAAATTTCGTTAATTAATTAAAATATTTTAAATTTATCTATTTTTTTCGGTAAACGGACAGTTTGTACTATCTATTGTTAGAGTTGCATATCGCGGACACTTTGTACGGTGATAATAAATTGGTAAAATTCGATTTTGGACGTTTTGTACGGTATAAATAAACCGGGAAATATATTTTAAAAGATGAGTTAAATTAGATTGCAAATCATGATCACAATCAGTATATGAGACATGTGTTTGGTGTCACAGTATTAAAAGTATTAAATATTAACTATTCACTCTAAAAGAATATGAAATGAACAAAAACAAACTGTCAAACTAAATCCAAAAATGTTTAAAAATAGGTATAAATATACCATTTTAAGAAAAAACAAACAAATATTCGTTGGAAGTGTTCAAAAGTGTTTCGTATACGAGGAAAGTTACTATAGTTTGTATGCAAACCTTTATGAACTTATATTAACGGAAAGAATGGTACACCTATGGTATTCCCTCTTAAAATTTGGAATGTCAGACACCAAACAATTAACAATCACATAGACAAACAATTTTAGCGAAGGATGGAACAGTTCATTCAATTAATTGGTTGGATCGGCTAATACAAATTTCTGGAGTGTTTTGCGATCTTTACAATTGGACGACTGTGCTAGTCATTTAAACAAAAACATAAGAAATAAAAACCTAAATACACAAAACAAATTTCACGAAGCCTGTGTGCAGTACGAAAATAAAATAATAACAAAATTTATACAATTACTTGAAATAATTAGCCGTACCTAGTTTTAATTTTTAAATATATATATTATGATTTATGACTTATAATTGACAGTGAATATTTTAAAAATACATAACATGAATTAACAAATTTATTACCATAACTATTATTATTATTTTTATTATTATTATATTATTATTTATATGTGTTAACTAGCTATATTTTGTAATAACAAATTATGTCTAACATATTTTTATGCCTCAACATCTTTTTTACCTAAAATAGTACAAACTGTCCGCGATTTTCATTTTTTGTGGGTGATCATACAAAGTGTCCTACAACCATTTTCCCCACTTTTAAGGATATTTTCTATACACTAAAATCGGGTGGTAGGTTCCAAGTTTTCTAATAACACACACACATATAATGTATATTATGTATATGTATGAGTGATATATGAATATTGAATGCTTTTCCCAAATTTCCCAATTCCTATAGAAAATAATAATATATTTTTTAATTTATAATTAATTACTGATTACTTATTATATCTTATTAACTGCTTTCATTTTTGTGGTCCAAGGTGTTAATTTTATTAGAAAATAAATTTTCTATAGTATATAATATAATAATAATTCTAAGAAATGGCTTATGCATAAGTGACAAAATACCTACATTTTAATTATTTCTAAAACTTAAATTCAAAATACAACAACAAAACATAATGATAAACAAGTTACTGCCTAAAGATAAGAATTATATTTAATTTAAACAAAAGTAAAATTTATATTATCTAAATCTATATTAATTTGGAAAAAAAGGGAAATTGGAAATTTTTACCTAAAATTAATTTTCGACTAAATCGATTTTATTGTAATTTAAAGACAAATAATTGTAAATTTTTGAAATTATTATTAAAAATATTTATAAATATATTGAAATATTTATATTAGCATTTTCTATGCATGATAATGCATGTACATTGTGCGTATGTAACAATATGATTAAATTTTCAATTCGTATGATGCTTTCTAATAGAAAATCGTACTTAGTTTGTATTTTTAGAAGTTATAATTTCAGAAAAAATAAAGAAAAATGGGAAATGTAGGTATATTTTTTACAATATATATATTTTTTTTCGATGGAACTCAAAAATAAATATAACCACAGATACCTGCAGAAATTTAAACCAATTTAAACCAAATGTTTAGTTTAGCGTTTTTAATACTTTTATACATTTTCAATTTTTGTAAACAATTTTTTTTTTATAATTGTCGATAGAAAAAATTGCCTTAGTTAAAAACCTAAAAAGTGTAATACAAGGTTCACATACGCTTTTCATGTGTCAATTAAAAAACATTGAAAATACATGATCATAATATTTTTTGTAAGTGTTTAAGTGTTTTTTAAGTGTTAAAAATTTAAAAATATTCGTTAAAATCGTAAAAATTACTTATTATTTTGTAGTTAAAAATATTCTTTTACATCTAAAATTTAAAAATTGAATACACGATTTCTACCTATTAAAGTATTATAATTAAAAACTCAACCGAAAAAAAGTATATACATACCTACTCATATCAGTCATATCAATTATTTAAACTATTTCTCCTCAAACGATTTTTAATATTTTGTGTAATTCAAAAACAAATAATCGTGAATACTTAAACAATATTTCTATTTATTTTTTCTATACATGAAAAATTTAAAAAAAATTTTAACCAGTTATTAATAGGCATGAGAAATATTTGATCTTTTTTCAACTATTTTCTAATTTAATACGAGGTTTTATTGTAAAAATTATAAATTAAATTATATGATAAGTGCATAAATATTTCTTAAATAAGCATCTGTAATTTAAATGTCGTCAAACAATGTATTCAAACGTTAAATAACGATTTCTCATCAAACTACTTTTATATTTTTTAATTTTTTAATATAATTCAAAGTGTAACAGTCATAGAAACTTGAAAAAATCCGTTATCACTTAAATTATCGATTCCAATGAAATTTTCAAAATATTTAGATTCAATTTAAACTATTTATAATATATTATTATTATTATTATTATTTTACGAATTTTAATGAAAAAGGTTTTTTAATTATAAAGTGTTTATAAAAACTTTTAGGCTTAACCAAATACTTGAAAATGTATTACAATTAAATTTCCACATAAGTTGTTCTTTTAGTAATTCAAGAATATATTTTTAAAAATATTAAAAACAGTTTTATAAACGTTGGAAGTTCAAATTCATAATCACAAGCATTTGCAAATTATTTTGTAACTTAAAATACATTTAACGTTCAATATTTATATAGTTTACCTATAAAATTCAATATAAAGTTTCTTGTAGGTGTAGGGTTGAACATGCTGTGACCAAAAAATCTTAAAAAAATATAAATACAGTTTTTTTTTAATAAACCGTATTACTATTTTAATATTTAAGAGTAAAAATGAATCACAATAAATTATAATAATAATATATAATATTATAATAATTTATCAATTAATTCGAATTTATCAAATTTATAAATCCATTATAGTTATTTAATTTATTTAATGTACCTACCTACGTCATTAATCATTATATACTCGATAAGTCAACTCCGACTATTTACTATTTAGGTACTTAGGTATGCAGGAATTTGGTTACCTTCTATATAAATATATGATAATATGATCTATCCACATTTTTTACTATTTTTTTTTTTACTTTTTACTGTTTTTACATTCTTTTGTGTGATTGTATTAAAAAATAAATTAATATTTATTAAGTTAAAAATATATTGCTCTTAAGTTTAAATTACAATTAAAATTATAAGTCAACTATAGGAATATTTAAATAAAGTTAGTTATTTACATTTAGGTATATTATTGTATAAAAATATAATATAAGTAATTGGACCTATAATCATCACAAATCTACGATTATTAAAGTTCATCATAAAAATTAAAATACGATATAATAATATGGTTTATGTGGATACTATACACAAGTCACTACAATATTAATTATGGTAGGTATTAATTACCTTTTAAGTACTTATAGCTTAATGTAGGTTAAAAGATGTACATAATGTAGGTACCTTAATTTTTAAAACATGTTTGAACATTTTTTAATTTAAACATCAACTAAAAAACATAGGCATATGATATTAATTTTTTTACATTCCACAATCTGACATAATCATATTTTTGTATTTGTATTAGTATTTATTATTTAATTATATTAAACATTAACTGGAAAAATATAATATAGTGTATCGATAACACTTACGTATATCATTCCTCGATTAGCCGTCACGTTTCTCAATAAAACATTTTCTTCTATTTGCAGAGGAACATCCGATGGACTACATTCACTCATTTCTACATCTGCAGCTACGGGGTCGCCTTCACCATAAATCATCGAACTGCGACATCGGTTAACATATATTGTCGATGATTTTGGTTTCCCGGTCGCCAATAAATCATCTTTTAAATTATTTTTGGTGACTGGCATTTTAAACTGAACACATATTTGGAAACAAAATAATTGATAATTTTCCTGTAAATACATATTACATAAATCATAAATGTATTAATATTAAATGTATATAGGTACTATAATATAGCCATATACGTGCCTACATAATGTACATAGCTAGAAATATACCTAACATGCATATACCTTATACCTACCAGTTATTATTTAATAAATTTATTTTTACTATATGTTAAATTTGTATTATAGTATTATACAATATATAATATATATATTATATAGTATAATACATTAATATTTTTTTTAGGTACCTATATCAATATTGTTTTATAATTTTTATTCACGAGTAAAAAAAAAATTTACTTGAATAAAAACTAACTATAGAAACGATTAAAGATGATTCTTGCTTGTTTTACAGTGATGGTAGGTATATATCTATTACCTATCATTATTATAAATAAATCACACAATTTTTAATATGCATAATATGTATAATACATAAATAATATTAAATTAAACTCGTTATAAAACTGTATAATCTATTAATAACAAAAATTTAATTATATCTTTATTATAAGTATGTTGCGTCATTAATTAATACGAATTATTATAATTATTAATTGATCATTTGATCATAATACCTACTTAAATTTTAGCTGTTCAGTAATTACCTGAGACCTGAGTATCTTTTAAACTGCTATTATGCGGATTGAGGTTTTTATATAAAACAAATTATATAGGTAGACCATTGAAAATATATTAGTGTGACTGGACAACAGTTGACGTCTACATTAACTGCAATGTATCTACATAGTGACTGCATATTGTCCATTAAGCTACATAATGTGTGACACCAAAATATCAAAATTACCTTATCATTATGAAATTTTGAATAATCTGTTTATTGTTTATGTACATTAAGCAATCCGATTAAAACTTTCTTACATAATTATAAATTTTTGTATCTTAAATAAACAATACAGGAACTATAATAGGTAATAATAATATTAGTACTAATGTTTAACTAGTAAATGTCAACTTTATCAAACTATTATACAATAGTACTTATATACACAATACAAAGGTCACTTATTATATGATACTTAAATATGCATTAATCAATTTAACTTACTTATATCAAACTCTATTATATATTTATATATACCTATAACCTATATAAATTATCGCATTATCAAAAATACAAATCATAAAGGTGCTAAAGGTGAATTCACAAAAAAATAAAAAATACTTCATAATATTATATAAACGAGAACGAATCTATGAAAGATATCAAGGGAAGAGGGGGAAAGAGCATCCAAACTCTCTCTAACTTGGCTATGAAGTACAACTTTAAATATTTGTAATATATACGCATATACTAATATATAAATGCTAAAATTATTATAGGACGATACATATTATAATATATTACATACTTAGATTATTATTAGATATATTATAATATACTTTTAACATCGCGAATACGAACTATTTAGAATATTTTCTTATTTTCTTTTAAAAAAATGCAGGTTACATAGGTAATACCGCGTAAATATTTGATAAAATTAGTTCATAAGATTACTATCACTATTTAGATTATAGATTTTACAATTGAATAGTTTTTTTTAAAAAAAAAATTATTTTGGTGTCAGTCATTATCTTTTAAAGCTGTAGAAATTTATTTCGATCTTCATAAATTCAAAATTTAAGAATATGGTCCTTAGCAGCAAGTAATATCTTGTTGGTATTTTAGTATCTATATGTATTTGTATAGAATGGAATATGGATGAAGAAAAGAAATACTTTCATACATTTTTTTTTTAAAAAAAAATAGGTATTTATAGCATAAAAATCAAATCTAAACTTCTATAACTTTTTATACAACAGTTTTAGCAAATCCTAAAAACAATTCGTTTTACTCCAATATATATTTAATTAAACTGTAAAAACTATGAAATAAACCACCTTCTATTAAATCATTTTGTGTTTTACTATAAAACCATCATAGCCATAATTTTTTGTAGGCCCTAGGCACAGTACCTATATAGTGCTTATGCATTAATACGACCCTGTCAATGTATAGTCTACAAATGATTGTATTAATTTCGACCTATAGTAATTAATGAGTTTGATGCTATACGTTTTGTAAGAGGACTCAGCATGGGCGCCCATAGGGGGACAAGATAGGGCACTTGCCCCCTCCTGGTCAAAAATTATTATAAATTTGTAGTTCAATTAGTATAGCATATTTACATTTATATGTGAAAATAATATTCAATCTTTACTACCATCTTACATTTTAGATTTTTTTTATTTTAAGCCCCTTAAAAGATAAAAAGTTTGAATATTTATATTACCTATTTAACACAAGGTTCCCATATCTCATACGTCATATAAGTTGTTATTATAACTGGTTAAAAGTAGGTATAGGTAGGTACCTAACTACCTAAATAGGTATTAAAGATATTATTACCGTTTACCTTACACCATTAATTAATTATTCTATTGCCGTCTTAAGATAGGTACATCATCAAGATTTGTTTGTTGTTTATAGGTACTTTATAATCATTTGAAATTTACTTGTTCACAAAATTGATCAAAATCAGTGAAAATTTGTAAATTATTTAGTAGGTAAGTAGGTAAAATTTAAAAATGTATAAATTGTTTGATTTTTAAAGTCGCCACTGAATTAGGTTCTTTAGATAACTGTTTAAAGCTTTTACAGTTGGACAACAAATAACTTACTCAAGAACAAAGATCTGGACAAATTTCAAAATATCACTAGGACTCGTTTTTAGAATTAAACATTTTCAACATTTATAATAATATTAAGTTTTATTAATTTTATTTTCAAAAAAAATGAATGCCTACTACTTTTACAGAACCCCATAAATCTTATGAAAATATAAATGCTAAAAATCAATTTTTGTCATAATTTGAAGACAAATATGATGGAGACACGGTGTGACTATACTTAACTATAGAGAATACTCTATGATAAATAATTATAATAATATACCTATTATTCATTTTTCATTCCGATCCCATTATCACGACCGGTTGATAGTGTTATCATTTTAATCGCAAAGATAAAAACAGTTTGAAAAATAATCCATAATAATAAATCAAACTGAAGAACAACAAGCAAGTAATATCCACCACTGAATTGTCTGTAGTTTTTAAGACTATAAGTACATACTACAAATTACCTCGATCGATTTGTTGTCGATCCATTATGTGTGGAAGGTGGTCGATTCAGTTCCTCTAAAACATCACTATGTGTACCTTCAGTAGCATTTCATTGATATTCTTACTTGCCATTTTCAAATTTGATGGATTACATTCAGCCGACACAACAATTTGGGGACCAGGCCTCGATCCATTAATTGTTTTGCCAGCTCGTTACTTTTACGTTCAGTACGACCAGGAAAAGTAAGTTATTTTACACAAAATATCAACCCACCTCAAGTCATATCATAATAAATTAAATATTCATTAAGTCCTATAATTTAGTATTATTAATTACATTGGCCAAACGATAGCAAAGGAACATGATTTATACGAATTGAAGAAGAGGACTTTAGAAGAATGGTTTCTTCTCAAAACTATACCATGTTATCTCAAATTAGGTCTTCATCATAAACATATCATATTTATTGTTAAAAACATTTATAAATCTGCTTAAAATTATAAATTAATTTACAGTAAAAATACACATTGTTTTATTAAATTAAACATATATTATATTTTCAAAATAAAATTTTTGATTTTGATATGCATGAGGGATTATTATTTTTCTTTTGATATTATGGAAATTATCAATACAATTTTAGCAATTGTTTTTTGATGGAGGATTATGGTTTAATTTAATTTTATGTATTCAAATATTTTAGGGCAGACTTGAGGGCAACTATTCTAAGGATATATTCATTCAATATAATTTCAAATAATATTTCATGCTTAAAATATAGTATATACCTTTATAATATAATATCATTGCTATTCAAAATGTTTCAGATTTAATATTGCAGATTTTAATGTATTAATAAGTGGTAAAACAAAAAATGGTAATAATTGCCGTGTTTGGACAAATATATTGGATAGAAAAGATGCATCATTTATAGTTCGATATAAATTGTATGAAATTTGCTATGAATTCAGGATATTAGTGGAAAATAAAAAAACATTAAAAAAATACTGGAATTATTTTGATCAAGGTAATTTAAATTTAATATAGTATACCGATTTTTTACTTGAATTTTTTTTGTTAAATATTGATGGATATTAACTGTTTCATTAGTTTACATAATTATTAGTTACTTGTACCTATGAATAAAGTAATGTATGAATATTATTTAAAAATGAACATTATACAGATCAACATAAATGTATAAAGATGTCACTGAACTTTCATCATGTCATACATCTTTATTTTAGTCCCACAACAGATTTACCCATTGTTTTTTAGTTTTACAAACTGTACATTTTCTTTTAAATATAATCATCCCTTTATGTGAAATATATTTTGATTTAATACTATAATATATCCTTAATTTTGAAAACTTAAGAGTTTCTAATATTAATTTAATATAACACAGGACCAATTTATCCAGACGAATGTGATTGCTCAAAAGTATCAATTGATACATGGTTATCAAATACTAAATGCAGGACTAATATCGAACAAATCAATAATGATCTCAATCAATTTAAGAATGTAAATTTTAAAACCGTATTTGGTAAAATGGCTAAATTTTATAGTCAACACCCACACAGCACTAGTGTTTGTCATTATGTTGTCAAGAATAATTTAGTAAGTACATTTTAGAATGTAGCAATTAATAAAAAGAAAAATCATTAGATAAATGTATTTGCGTGTACTTTATTTTTACATCTTTATGAATTAAATTTTCAGATATTCCGAAAATGCTATGGAGAATATACAGGATTTAAGATGTTCATGGATAATTTATTACTGTCTTTAAATCGAAAGGTAAAACAATTTTCATTATTTGAATAAATGTTTTTATATTTTCAAATAAATATTAAACATAGGTTTTTATTTAATTAATTTAAAGCATATTTTAATACAATATGCATTGTTGTTTAGTTACATAAAAATTGAAAGAAAGAATAATATAGCTATATTCAAGCAGTATTAGATAAGTTACTTTTAAAAAGTAATGCTATTACATTGTTGGCTACAAAATTAAAAGGCATCTAGATTATTTTTTTATTACCAAAATACCCAAGTAGTAGGTAGTGTTACATTAATTTTCTAACTCAAAAGTAACTAATTAATATGATTTTACTTTCAACATTTTTAAATATGTAAAATTAAAAATAACATTAAATTACAATATTTAAAACAGGTAAATTTTACACGTTATATTCTTTTTTATCTAGTATATTATTATGTTTTCAAAATTATTGTCACTTATTTATGACCATTTATTGGTGCTAATATCTTCAGGCGTATTAAAAGGTGTTGTACTTGGAAGAAGCTTTCTATTAAATTGTAAAAACTTTAGTTTTATCATTTTTAAACTATTTAATATTCTTAAATTGCCTCAATATAGATTATTGTAAAAATTCTCAATTTAAGCTCATTTACACAATATTATCTACAATCATTGTAGATAATTATATTAAAAATTATTTTTTACAATATTAATCGAAATGTAATTTGTTTAACTGAGTTTTTTTTTATAAAATAATTTACTGTAATTTTTGTGTTATTTCAGTAAATAAATAGCAAAGTTACCTTAGGTAGCCAAAGTAATGTTATTTGAAAAAGTAACTATGTTACTTCTCAACAATGTACTCAAGACATTAGTATATTATGTAATACAGTGGTTTTCAACCTTTTTTGGATCGCAATCCTTTCAACGAAAAAAAAAATGTTGTTTTAATCATTAAATTTTGATTTAATTACCGATAAAATATTTAAATAATACAGAATTTTAATAATAATTTACACTGAAAAAGTTAATTAATCATAATAATACAGCATTATTTTAAAATGTATTGTTGAATTGATAAAATATAAAAACTACACAAATAAAATTTGAAAAATGTACAATTTAAATTGTTAATTACATGTTAATGAAATACTTGAGCTTGATCTTTTGATATTATTGATTCCATATTAGGTTTTATACTAGAGAGTAGAGACTACTGTAGTCTTAAGTTTGATTCTACATTTAATTTTATCCGATATTTATTTTTTATTACTGCAAGAGATGAATTCAAATACATTTACTGCCCAAATAACACATAGGTAGGAACTGATTATTATAATTGTTAGCGACTAAAATTGTTCAAATATATGTATATGATACCAGTTGATACGAGTTACAAAAAATTTAAAATGGTATGTTATTGTATAGATATAGAACAAAATAAATAATGAACTTTATTTTATTTTTTAAATAATATGAAAAAATAATTTTGTTTATTATTTTTGGTGACCCCCAAACCTATCATTCGTGACCCCCAGGTTGAAAACCACTAATGTAGTAGATGCCTTCAATTTTTCTCGAGAGAATGTTATTTCTACCATGTTATAATTGCATTTCCAATTGAAGTTAATTATCATTTTAAATCAATTTTTTAGGTATTTTTACCAGATCTGGAGTTTTTTGTGAATTTGGGAGACTGGCCTTTATCATCACCTAAAGAACTATTTCCTTTATTTTCTTGGTGTGGATCAAATTATTCTGTTGATATTGTAATGCCTACCTATGATATTACAGAATCAGCACTTGAAAACATGGGAAGGTAATTAACCTTGTATTTAATCATTCTTTTTTTTATTTTATTTATTAATATTTAAATATGTATTTTGCGCTTTTTAGAGTAACCCTAGACATGTTGTCAGTTCAAGGCAACATCGAAAAACCATGGTCACAAAAAATTGAAAAAGGTTTTTGGATGGGTCGTGATTCTAGCAAACATCGGTTAAATCTAGTAGAACTTAGCAAAAAAAATTCAGATATTCTCAATGCTTCAATAACAAACTTTTTCTTTTACAAAGAATTAAAAGAAAAATATGGTCCAGGAAAGAAGCCTATTTCTTTCTTTAAATTCTTCGATGTATTATTACAATTACTTATTATATTAACTATTTAATGACTATAATTATATCATTTATTTATTTATATTTTTAGTACAAATACCTGTTAAATATTGATGGTACTGTAGCTGCTTATCGATTTCCATACCTATTAGTTGGTGATTCATTGATTTTCAAACAAGAATCTGAGTACTATGAACATTTTTATAGTGAACTGATACCATGGGTTCATTATGTGCCAGTAAAAAGACATTTAGATGATTTGCTAGATCTAATAGATATTATGATGAGCGATGACAAAACAGCAAGAAAAATATCATTGAACGGTCAAAAATATGCAAGAGAACACTTAGCACCTCATAACATATTGGGATATTACTTACTATTATTTCAAGTAAGTTTAAAAGGATATTACCCTTAAATTGTTTTATAAACATATAACTAACAAATTGGCATTTAGCAGAACCAATGATGTATTTAGCTTAATATTAGATTGAATTGATTTATTACCAAACTTAAAGGTAAGAATCTATTTATGCAACAGTTTTTTATGATATTTTAATTTTTAAGCAAGCTATAATAATAAAAAAAATTGCAATTTAAAAAATTTAAATTAGTTTTTTAAAAAAACGTGCAAACGTAGATAATGTACGTACCTTTAATTTTAATTATAATTTAAGAGGCAATAGACTATACAACATTGATTCTACTAGTAAATTATTGTTTTATATGATTGTAAGAGGGAGATAGCTTTTAAAAGTGTGACTACTTCTTTAATTTAAGCTTTTAAGATACTATAATAATAATATTTTGCATGAATTTTACTTGTAAATGTTTAATATTTTATAAATTATAGTGAAAATGTATTTATTTTTTTATATTCTAGAATTACAGCAAATTTTTGACCTCTGTAGAAGTTCGCCCCAATATGGATGCAGTTATAAGTACTCCCAATAGTCCTAATCAAATACCATGTCAATGTGAACCCGAACCTGAACCTTCCATGAAAAATATTAAGACGGAACTCTAATAGTCATAAAAAAATGATTCATTCCTTTACAGTAAAAATTAATTGATGTTTAAATATATAATTATTTTAATTTTAAAATAACACTTGAAAGTAGATTATAATATTTTCTTTAAGACATAACTATTAAACTATATCTATATCAGATAACCATATTGATAATTTAAATGTTTGATAATTGATACTGAGTGTGTGTACCTAATACAATTTATATTTTTTATGTGTATCTTAATTTATTAATAATTTAACTCCTACTTTTTATTGTATTGAATCTCATTATGTATTTTTTATTCTTGCCTATTTGTCGAGTCAATTTATTATAATTATAAGGGATTATTAAAGGTTTATTATTATTTTTTTTAAATTTTATATTGTGTATTATGATTTATGTTAACTTAATCAACTTGTACTTATTCATAAACGCCAATTTTGTTTTAATTATTTACAATTAATAATTTAATTTTATATTCTTGCCTACTTAATTAGTTAATTTATAAGAAAATTATAATACTTTACTTTTGTTTGTTTTGTACACGACTATTGTTTACCATACTATACTATATTATATTACCAAGACTGGCCATTAAAGAGTTAAAAAAATTAAAGTGAGTTATTTTTAATATTAGATTACCTAATAAGTTACCTTTTTAAAAAAATAATAACAACTAACCATTTGAGTTAATTTTTATTTCAAATAAAGATACACACATATTTTTCTTTATGAAAATTAATACTATACATTTATATAACTTAAATACACATTTTATAGAATGTTGAGTGTTGAATGTGAATATAAATATAACATATTATTAACTTCCATAGAAAATTACAATTTCACCCAAATACATTCATTTTAAATCTTTCAATAATTACACTACCAGATAATCCAGTTTGACATTTTATTATTAAAATAAAAATAAGAATCTTAAATCTTAATGGTAATACTATTTTTATGTAATATACCTAGTGTTAATCAGTATTGAAACAAAGTTTAATTGTACAAATTGTTAAACAAGAATACATAAGCAACTCTATATCGTCTAAGTATGTATAATGTTGAACATAGACATCCTGTCTGTATAGAAAACATTATACAATGCTTTTTCATTGTATTTTAAAATCAAAAATGAGAAGATAAATGTGCATTTAATACTAATTAACTATTAAGTTAAAAGAAAATAGTCTACTATAAATTATTAAACTATGTATGCCTCTGGCTGGGCTCTGAGACTTATTTGTGGCTTTAATGACATTAACAATATTAATGTGAAATGTCAATTAAGAAGACTGTGTTACTTTGTAATTTCAATACAAAGAAAAAAATAGCACAACCAAAAACTTAGCTAATAATTACATGTGGATAGTAGCAACATTAGTTCATTTTAGAATATTTCTGAATATTTTTATAAAACATCATAAATAATGTTGCAATTAATATTGCCAGTGCTGATGTTCTCATAATTTGTAAAAGGTATTACTAAACTATTGAATACCATTATTTTCTTCCACATAAAATTAATAAAAATCAGTTAATAATTTAGCAAAATATTCTTCTAAGGCGTATAACATTTTTAATTTTTAATTTTTAAATCAAAAATTTCTGCAAAATCAAGAATTTCATTAAAATGTATCTATATAATGAGTACTGTAGATTTCTGGACCCTAAAATCTTAATAGAAATTTTACATTTTTCAGTCAATTCTTACAAAATGTACTAAATAAACCTTCATTACTTTTCTTTTCTACAAAAAATTAAATGTATTAAGTCAATGGCGGTGAATATAGGTATTGCATATTCATTTCATATTACTAATCCATTTAAAATACTTTAACTGCCTCACAAATACAATTTTTCTTGAATTCATAATCGAAAAAAGCGGGTAAGTGGGTACCGCTCTGCTGTAAATTAGGTGCCGTGTGGGTCACTATTATATATTATAGGAATATTAAATTTGAATCCAATGATAAGTATCATTATATACGAAAAATGATTCATATGTACATGTGCACATATTAAAATACTAATAAAATACTAAAATAGACTTTTGAACATTTTCTAACATATTAAATAATAAATTATACTGCTCCAAATAAGTAAATCATGTTTCACTGGTTAATGTTGAATAGAATAATTAGTTTTAATTCGTATCAATAAAAATAAATAGATTTCTATCATCCACTCAGTATAATTATAACATAAGTTTTGTCAAATTAAATTTCAATATATACAATAAAATGGTTAGTATTTAATATTTTATCAACATTGAAATTTTATTATAATTAATATCTTTTAATCTTCTATTAAACTTGAGATTTAAAATACAAATATTAAGAAAAGAAACCAAAAATTTAAATTTAGTTTAACAAATATTCAATCAATGAATTAGTTGTAGTTGACATACTAGCTCGGCCAGACATACTCTTATTGTTGTCACCACTAAACCAAGTTGTTCTAAACATTTCAGGATCATTTTTTGACTTACAAGTGTATTCAAATGGCACATATTCAATATTCCCATTCGACCAACCCTAAAAAAATTAATATATATATTAATACCAATGACGGGTTAAGATAATTATGGACTTCAAATGTAATTTTTTATATTTATAGTTTTATACATACAATTGTTAACAAAGACCCTTGTTTGTAAGTTGGTTTAAATGCAATCGTAGAAGGTTCTTCATCAAGCCGCCCTTGAATAATACAACTAAAACATACATTATCAACGATTAATTCACAAAGTTTAAAAACACCAAAATTAGATACTTACAATGGAATACAATCAACAACAGCTTCACTTATGGCAGTTTGAAATACAACTAGAGATCCACTATTTTTAAAAGTTATAGCTAAGCGTTGAGCATTCTGATCCCAGCACATGTCAGAAAGTGTTCCTCCAATTCTATATAACAAGCAAACATAGGAAGTTAAGTTAAATTTTATTATGAAGTTACAAGAATATTATGAACAAAAAGCTAATAGAATGTTTCTACCTCATAAAAATTCTAAATAGATGGTATATTTTATATAATTATTCTTTAAACAGTTTAAACAATAATTTTTATAGATTATCTTCTATTTCAAATTCAATAAAATAATTATTGTTAAATTAATGATACAACATCTAGTACACGACTAATATTGTTTAATTGAAATTAAAACTGTAAAATAATGAACCAGAATCAAAAGTCATCAGATTATCTAATATCACTATAATATAGATTTTAAACTAGAATTCAATGATCAATCATTGCATAAATAAAACAATGTTAAGCAGAGACTCTGCACTTGCCTCTATTATTAACACGGAATCTATAATATTTTTTTTTTTTGCTAAAACGTGTAGGTACAATACCTATATCATGTAGTATGGCTATTTTAGATTGATCAATTTATATTATAGTTAAAAGTTTTCAAACATATAACAATCCTAATTTGTATTTGCCTTATGTTAAGATATTAAACAAATTATTAATTTATTACTCACACTTTATCATTTATACATTCACTTTTGATATCAATTATAGGCCAAGCAACTTTTTTATAATTTCTTGATCCATTGAAGACATCTGATTTTCGAAAATCAATAGCATTTATAATCGAGCATGAATCGGTTGCAAATAACAAAATTGAACTGCAAGGTGACCAACAAGCACATTGTACTCTAGATCGGTTATTCAAAGACCACTTATCTGAAGTCCATTTATCTGTGGACCAAATTCTGTAGAGAAAATATAAAATAAAATTAATGAAATAAAAATTTTTATAAATTAAAATTAAATTAACCTATATTACCTAAATGTTTCATTAGTAGAACAGGAAAAAACTTTAGTATTATCAGGCGACCAATGTACAAAATTTAATGTGTCAGAAGTAATTCTACGTAATGGAACACAGGTTTCTAAAGGATAATTCCAAATATACATTGTTTTAGATGTTACTGCACTGGATATCAAAAGATCACCCTAAAAAAAAAATGTAAAATTAATTAATAAAAATTAAATAATAATAATAGACAATGTCTAGAATTCTGAATTGAGTAACAAACTTTTAAATAGATACAAATTAAATATTTATTTAATGAAAAAAAAATAAATTTTAAAATGTTTGTGACATTTTTATTTATTGGTTTATCCAAAACATATGTGAATAATATTACATATTATGGTATATAATAGAGTTTATGTAGAAATTACCATTTTATTCCATGATAATCCAGTAATATATCTATGGTCATCTTTGATAAATTTGCAAACATTATTTACAGTTGGTCTTACACTTAAGTTACTAAACTCAACTGTCCAAATGAAAATTCCTTTTTCACATCCAACTGCTAAAGTACCAATACTTAGTGGTCTAAAATAAAAACAGTCAACTATTAAATTCTAATAAATAAATAAATTATTACTATAAATACCTCCAAGCTAATGATAAAATGGCCCTTTGAGATTTTGATTTTACTTTTGCTTCAGTACCTTTTTGATTGTACACATGAACAATATCATGGGAAGAAACAATAGCAAGTTTAGTTATCTGTGGGTGCCATGACATACAACGCACTACACTAGACGACCACAATTTTGTTCTACTTATATCTGTTAACACCAAGTTTTCAGGACCCTAAAATAATAATGCAGAATTTAAAAATTACCAGAATGTTACAAAATAATAACATTTCACATACTTGTTTAGAAAAAAATTAATAACAAAGAAACAGGAATTTTATTTATGTTTTAAAGTAAAAAAAAAAAAATAAATATCAATATTTATTTAGTATTTTTTTCTACCATATAATTTATTAATATTATGTGAATATCAGTATTACAAGCTGCAATATTTACAATTATTTAAAAAATTTTCAATACATTCATATTTACATATTTATTTTGATAAAAACCTCTAAAAAATTAGTAAATTAGTAAATTAATAGCCAATAATCACTATTTATATTTTATATAATTTATATTATTCAATTGATTGTATTAATTTGTAATTAGGGCTAGAATTTAAAACTAATTGCATGTTTTTTTCTTTAAGTCCAAATTGATTGGTTGTCAGATTTGTCCACGATTTGGCTTATTCTCGTTTCAATAGAATTTTTGCATATTTTGAACATAATTGCATATTTATACATTTTTAAGTTTTCAATTTTTTTTTCAAATTTAAATGGTATTTATTTCACAAAATCAATATTTTTGGTTCATCCATCAAATTGTAGTAAATATATAGTAATAATAATAATAATAATAATAATAATAAAATAATATAATAATATATAATAATATAGCATGAATACTTACAATCTAATTTGGTCTGATTTGGTACAAAAGAAGAATAGGGGATCCAAAACACTTTTAAAAATTTGTAGCATTATAAACGGTGAATATGAATTGGAAGAAATTTTAAAATTAATTTAACTCCAGATCATATTGCATCATTTAAATATACTCCAATATCATTGTTGTGATGTGGAAAGGAATTTTAGTAAATATAAATCTATTCTACATTCAAATCACCGGTCATTCATATTTTAAAATTTAAAACAACATTCGTAGTAGCATGTCAAAGGTAATATAAACTAATATTTAATGTAATAAGTAAAAACTGCCTAATAAGAATAATTTATGAATTATGAAAAATTTATAAATAATTCTAGAAATAATAAAAATTTGTTTTTGCATATTTTGGTAAATAAAATGCATATTTTATAATTTATTATTGCATATAAATCCTAGCCCTATTTATAATAATAATAATTTACATTTTATCAAATAAATTTAAAAAAAATTGTAAAGACTAAAAAGAAGTTTTGCAGTATGTGGAGATTAAAAGTTTACTATTAATATAATATGTTACCTTCAAACTTGCACGAGGAGAAAATTTCATAAATAGTCCTAATGGATACATAAGAACTGATAGATTACTTGGATTTCTCTTAAAATATTTTGTTAGTTCGTCACAAGCAGACCAAAAATTTTCCTCAGCACTACAAAAACATAACAAATCAGATATAAAAAATATATCATATTTTCGATTATTACAAATAGCTAATAAAAAACATAAACAAAAAGTAAAAAATATTCTTTTCATAGTTAAAATATATTAATAACGCACTTACAATTTACTTAAAATTTGTTGTAATGTTGTTAGTCCTGACGTTGGTAAAAATAAAGGTTCAGGATTTTGATCTCCTTTCAATTGCACCACAATATTTGGGTAACCAATTTCCTATAATATAGTTAATTGATGTTTTTCAAATATAAATTCAATAAATAATACCTAACTAATTCAATGTTTTTTGTTTTGTACTTGATTTTCAACAAGGACATCATTAACAATATATTTTGTAAAAAAAAATAACTGTCATCAGAAATAGTTAAATCTATAACACAACTCAAAACTATATAAAAAAAATTAATTAATATACCAACCTCAGGTTTTATTCTTTTAATGACAAATGGCATGGATGCGGTCTTATCTGTGAGACTACAATCCCGTAGTTCAGGAAAATCTCTCAAAGAACACATATTAAATCGTAAATTTTGTGTACGTTAAATCAATGAAAATAAAAAGTTATTGATATTAAATACACGGACTAAGAAACTTAAGATTAACCGTTAACAATCCATACGACAAAGCTACAGTACATCCGACTTTCGTTATCAAAATTTGAAACACCTGAGAATTATTTTATACACCAAGCACTATAAACAACATTAACAATACAAATGCAAATACAAGCTATTTGAAATTGACAACAATTCGAGTTAAGCACAGTAATTATCTTTTTCTACGACTATGTAGTTGTAGTCTATATGACTATATCGTTATTCGTTTAAACTCGTCAAGTCGTAACGACCATGATATAACACTAACAAAGTAGGTATGTTAGCAGCTTATCACAAGAACACGAGTTGTATGCACGTTTTAAGATAGTACTATCGTTTTACGATTTACGCATCTGGTGCGCGCGTAACTGTGTTATAATCAGATAGCGCCGGCGCCACCATTTGAAATCATCACACACAGTCTGTTGTTCAGGTATTAATTGACATTAGGCGCTTTTTTTTTTTTAATTTTCGAGCGAAATAATGAACTGATGAACGTATAGAATTAACAACCATCTTTTTTTTTTGTGTATAAGTACGATAAGTCGATAAGTTATCGATAGAATTTCAATTTTGAGAGTGATTTTGGATAAAAAATTTGATCTAGCTTGTACTTTGAAGAGGTTGAAATGCCCAGTAGGTACTTTATTTTATGATCGGAAAAAATATATAAAAATTAAGGAAATACCAGAAATTTTACACTAAGCCAGATTTTGGCTAAATTTATTTCTTCATTTTGTTATAATTCATGAACTAAAAGTCAGTCTATTCATTTTTTTTACTATCCAAAAATAAAAAATATTTAATTCACAAACTTTTGTCCAAAAACAAGTCAAGAATTTTTTTCAAGTATACTTTTAACTAATTACCATCCAATTTATACTCATAGCCATAGTAAGGTCCATTAGTACTCCTAGAAAATTATAGTATTTGCGCCTCTCCCTCTCCCTCTCCTGTCCCCACACACAAACTTTGTGCTTAATTTCCTTAAATTCCTTATCATACTTAATAAATAGATGTTTGAATGTTATATCATTTTTTTCAATTATTATTTTTAAAATGTATTGACAAATTAATGTTAAAATATTTGAACTCTAAAATAAAAAGAGTGGTCAAGTGAGTACCTAATGCTCTGCTGTATAATAGGTCACTATAATTTATGTATTAAATTTGAATCCAATGATAGGTAGGTATCATTGTACACGAAAAACGATTCTGAACAGAAATGATTTGTCAGCTTAGGATATAATTTCCAGTGGTTGTTATAAAAGGTGGTTTATGTTTTAATGGCCTGAATATACCAAAATTTAAGTTCTTTTATAATTATTAATGGCCAAACTTATGGAAAATCTTGTATTAAATTTTCAACTCTTAGCTACTTATACAAACATTTTTATGAATTATACCTTCCAAATGATTTGCAAATATTCATGATTTTGATGGATCAATATTAATGAACTTAAAATGCTAATAAAAAAAAATTGTCCCTTTGTATTCTTATAATTTTTGAATCATTATAAGACTAATTTATGAGGAACTTTGTATTAAATTTTCAAGTATTTTGACTCGGCCAAAAAATTTTCATCAAAATGTATGAAAAAAAAAACTATTTCAAATGACTTAAATAGCATTAAAATAAGTGAAATATTTTGAAAATTAAATTGTGTAAAGAAAACGCCAATCTATATAACTGATGAAATTTTAAAGTATTTACAGTGACTAGTTTTTGAGTTACAATCATATAAAAAATCGATTGTGCCAGAAACTGGTTTTGCGTGAAAATTCCTGTTTTTCCGTCACATTTTTTTTTATTTTTCTCGATTTTTTTGAAGACTTTTGGAAAATGTTTACTTTTGACCTTTATAGTACACCAAGGATATTCACTTAGACATCGGAAACCACTCCCAAAGTTTGAATTAAAGCATTATTTCGAGAAATTATGCTGTACACACACACACACACACACACACACACACACACACACACACACACACATCATTTTAAAATCAATACTACATTCATCACTTCGTTCAGAATCTAAAAGTATAGATAATAGATACAATATTTAGAAATAACGTTAATTATTTTGAAAAACATTTAAAACCATTATTTGTATGATTATATTAACTTAAAACTTTTAAATATATTATGTTAGGTACCTACTTAGTACCTACTATGAATTTTATTATACCTACATCGACATTTTTTTGTTTAATTAATTAAGACATAATCTATTTATCTATTGATATTTTATAGTTTATACTATGCGTTTATTTTACTGTTTTACAATATTTACAGAAAGAATTTATTAAATTCTAAGTTGTTTAAATTGGTAAAATTTGGTATACAATATAATACGATTACCTATAATAATTAAATACCTAGGTACTAATAATTTAATAAATGCAATATTTTCGGATAATGCAAAATCGGAAAAATGTTAAAACTTCAACACTGGATACAATATATAGAATATATAGTAGTCAGGGTTTGTGATGCGTTCATAGATAATAAAGATATCTTTATTATCTATGGATACGTTTCAAAAATTCTATTATCTCTACGGTATCAATATTTCATTTATTTTATTTTTAATATAAATTACAAATTTAGTTTACAAATTTTACCGATGATATTGTTGATAGTAAATTATTAACTGTTTTAAAAAAGTGTTGTATTTAATTTTATTGACAATAATCATAAATCATAATCATTGGTACTAGAATCCGTTCCTGGCTAGACATTGATTAAGTAAAATTTAGAAACTTATATAAAGACCTTAGAAATCAGTGTCCTAGATACCTATGGCTTTTTTTTTTTTTATGATGGTTTATTTCATTTTTGGATATTAATCAAGAAAATGAATAGCATTGTGATCTTAGTTTAAAAACTGATAAAAATAAGTAAGTTTTTATCAATAATACTTTGAAGTTTTATACAAATTTACGAGTAAATATGGAAGTATAACTATTAGTAATTATTATGTTCTTTAATTTTTATCATGAGATTTATAGAAAGTTTTATAAAGGGCTATTATGAGTATAGTATTAAACTATTTTAATATGTTATACCCTAAGGAACAAATCTAGTTTACCACCCCCTCAAAATTTTGGTTTTTTTATACGTTTTAAAAATTATGGTGCCAAAAGTTTTTTTTTTCAGAAACCATTAGTTTTTGAGTAATCCAAAAAAAATATTTGTTTATTTTAACATACAATTTTCAGTACTTGTACATTATCATGACTACCACATATAGGGGTTATAGCGACGCTGTGTTCCACTCTAATCTTTTAAAGGCCAGCTTTGCTACTAGCATTTCTTATTTTTTTGAAGCCCACCATGTATGATTTTCAATAAAAATTAAGATTTACCTAGATTTACAATATATATTTTTTAATACATATATATTTATTATATCTATTTTAAGAATTAAAGCTATTAAATTTAAATTGCATTGTATATTTTAGTTTCTGAGAAGAAAACTATGCATATGATATATATTTATTTTACAATGTTGTGTTTTTAATTTTTTTGTTTCTGAAAAGCTTTTTTTGATGATATAAATAGTTTAAATTTATATTATTACTAGTTGAACCCTTGCATTTCGTTGCCTGTTAAAAATCCTACCTCTTATATGTCTCAAACTGTGTATTAAATTCATTACTTATGGTCAGGGCCGGATTGGTCTGACGAGCTACCGAGTAAAACCTCGGTGGGCCCCTCAAAATATGGCCTGGTATTATAGCTGGTTCGTTTTATATAGACATACGTGCCATGGAAACAAATAATAACAAATTCAAGGATAATAATTTCTCTTGTACTATTGTTATTACTTATTATTATTGTTTTTGAAACTAGTAGCAACCATCTATAAAAAAAAATTTCCATCGTAAACCTCAAAATGTCTGTTTGAGCACCTCCCGGGGTTAGGCCTATCACTTTTTAACTTACCCTATGTTCTAACCATAAGTCTAATAAATCTCTGTACCTAATTTTGTCTCAATCGGTCCAGCCATTTAGGAATGCATAAAGGGCAAACAAATAGAAATTCATTTTTATATAGGTATATATTAAATATATAATATCTTTTCTGATAACTAATAATAGGAAATTTAGTTAGTAATTTGTAGGGTTAAAAGTAAAATAATGTACAATACTTTCTTTACTTTACCCAATAGTTAGAAAAAATGGAAAAACGAGAATTTTGATGTATACGAAATAGGTTGTTAATATTAAAAAAAAATAGTTTTTATTGTTAAATAGCATTTAATATTTACTACTGCAATATTTTAAATTCTTCATAAGTAAAATGGAATTAAAAATAAAAGATTAAACTTGAATCTATATTATATTATAAAGTTTTAGTCTAAAGAATGTATTTATTTTTATCGTAGATAATATAAGTTATATTTTTTCAGGATAGATTGAAAAAAAAACGCAAAAATTTTATTCCGGTACCGGGAATCGAACCCGAGCCTCCTGGGTGAAAGCCAGGTATCCTAGCCACTAGACCATACCGGAGACATATAGAATTGTTATTAATAAAAGCCACATGAATTCGACTATGCGTTCGTGAAAATGTCAAACTCAGTGGTAGTAGCTGTGCCAGGATTGTGTATTAAGTAAGGCAAACTTGAATTTTGAAGCATGTAATTTTACTGAAGAGCCAATATATAAAACGTATAATAAGACATAAGATCTTTAAACCACATTTCCTGAACATCATTTTTGTTTGAGTATCTAGTGAATGATACGGTATTTCATTCAAACAAAAGATTTAAAAAAAATAATTATAAATTTAGGCTCCTCTTCATAAAATAAAATTCATAAAAGACACTCTTTTGAATAGCAAGTATACTCACTAATTATATTATTGATTTCATATATTTTCTATATTATTATTCACTATGCAAATTAGCATGGTTCGAACTTATCATTAATAAAACTAATATATTTATTTTTTCATTAGCTTTGAAATCAATTCAAGTTTGGCAACAATTTTTATGGTCTTTACGAGAGTCATATTTAGAAAATCTTTTACTTGACATAGCATTTTTCCAATTTTTATGTCTAGTTCTAGTAAAAATAAAGTCTGGGTTGTTCAAACAAAAAATCTGGACGGAAAGCAATAAATACTATTTTCTAATTGACTGTACTAAAGCCATTTTTATTGTTAAAACCATCTAGATTCTAGATATAAAACTCATTGTTCTCTTAGATTTACCTTTTATAATAATCAATTTTTTAAAAGTTTCTAAGTTTTGGATAGATTGGCCTTTTTCAATGGTTTGAGGAATATCAGCTGCTCCACTAATTTTACTAGCACTAGATATTTATTATTATATTTTGAAGTATTCCTACTGAGGCAAAGTCCAGACTCATTTACTTCATAACAAATGTTAAAATAAAATACTAATCTAATACTTAATAACACAATAAGAAATAATATTAATTTTTATAACATGGTAAAAAATTGTATAAACTGCTAAAATTTGTGTCATTATTATTATTGGATGAATATGAAGATAATATTTCTTCTCTAGCCAGCAAAACTGTTGTTTATCATATGTTTTGACTAAAACATTTTTACTAACACCATTAAAGTTATTATAAAACATTTATGTATGAACATAATAAGATTTTAATTAATAATACTATCAATTTTAAATATATTAATAAGCTATTTAAAACTGTGTAGTAAAATATCAATATGTAAATAAGATGTTATTTTATCTTTATAAAACAATTAAGTTAATAAGTTTTTTATTTTATTTTTTTTTTATATATAATATAAAAATACTAGGTAGAAACTGAGAAATTAAATTAATTTTTTTAATTAATTAATAGTGTTTTTTTATATATAATATGCATTAATGAATGTAATACATACAAATAATGTATTATACATCTATCCTATCAGTAATTTGTTTTCATAATATTTAACTAAAATTATGATTTTTAACATTTACTAAGTATAAACAGTTAATTCTAGTTTAGTCTAGATTAACTTAGTAATTGGGCTTTTATAATAATATATATGTGTATAGTGTATACCTACTGTTTAGTATATATATTTTTAATATTTTATTTTAGATCGGAGGAGATGGAGGCAAAAATAAATTAATAGCATTCATATGGCTGCTTCATATCAAAGGTTATATAATTGTATGTATTTATTTATTATTAATATGTATGTAACATAATTCAAAATTCATAACCATAAACAAATAATTTTATTTAAATATTTAACTGAAACAAAATTAGCTTTAATTATAATATATGACATATTTTAAAACTAAAAAAAGTCGACTTTCTTTTTTTTCTATCTGGTTAATTGGAAGTTCAGATAATCAGAGTTCTACTGTATTTGGTATTTTCATTTATTTATTTAAATCCCACTGAATAAGTTTTTAGTAAAGGGATTAGACATCCTTAAGATAAATGTTATGATGCTTAATTTTAATATGTTTTATGCATTTATTATGATGTAAAATATTTGTAAATCGTAATTCAAATACTTAAATTTAGCAGTTAGTATAAATTTGACTGGTGTTTAGATTTTTAGAAGTTTGATGTCTCTTTAACTTTTAAATTTCATTATTATTTTATCAGGTCTATAGAATAGTTTATAAACTAATTTATAAAAAACAGTTTTAAGTCCTGTCTATCAAATTAATTTTTTACAATTTCTAATTATTTAAAATTTATACTATTAATATTTATTGAAAAAATTAAAAAAAAATTAATATTTAAATATTTGTGTACAAACTTAAAATAACTGAAAATTATATAACAGTGTAATTTTACATATAAATGCCAAGAAAAATGTACTAGAAATTTAAAAAAACTGATTAATATACATATAAACTATGTTTATATATTATGTATGTATTTGCTCTGTTATAATGAAATTGATCAATGTTCCAGGATATGGTTAACTGCATAACATCTCAATATAGAACTGCAAACTGAAGTATACTGTTGCCATTATAAGACATGCAATTTTAATTAGTGGAATCGTGGAATTTTATACCTGTATATAATTGGAATTGTGGAACTTTTAAATAATGTAATAGTAACTATTTTAACATGAATTATCAAATATTATATTGCATTATAGTTTTAACATATTTAAACATTATAGATGACTGCAAGTGTAAGATCACCCCAAGAATTGGATGTATTGAAAGCTTAAAAAATAAAGAACTTTTTATTCCAAATGGCACATACATCATAACCAATATTGATGAAGATTTGAGAAAAATATAATAGTCAATTTAATTTTAAACAAAACAAGTAATGAATACATTGCTAGTTTATTATATAAAATATCCTGTCTTTTTAAAATTGTATCACTGGTAGATCCCAAACTATATTTTTATGGTTCACAGAAATATTATGTTATTTAACTCTTTAACTACACACGTTAGTATTTTGTACATTAAATTTTCATTTTGTTTTATTTTGGTCCATAATTGTTTTTTTTTTTATCAATTATGACTTAGAAATAACAATATATTTTTATTTTAAATATTTTTATGATTAAACTTGATATAAAATTAAGTTTAACTTTATTCTTTTATTAGTTATACAGTGTATCACCAATTTAGGGAACACTGAATTTCTCAGCCGGATTTTTTTAGAATAAATCGATTTTTTTTTATATAAACTGGTGGTATATGTATACGTATTTTTTGATACATTTCAAATTTTTTTTAAATTGTGGTCTGTGCATGCGAAGTAAACTTTTTTTTTTTTTTTTTGATAGCAACACCTATTTTGAACACCATATTCGGAGAGGCCTATTTTTTTTTAAAGTTATTTTCATGCATCAACTATGGTTCCAAGTTCAAAATTGACTGAAAAAAGGCGGGTTTCCACTACATACGTGCATAGAAAATTTTCTTCTGTGATTGATTGGTATACATGATAAGCTTTTGGTATACTAGACAGTTAATACGTTACAATCAATCACAGAAAAATATTTTTATGCATGTACACGTGCACGTGTATGTAGTGGAAACTCGCCTTAAGAGCCATGTCAATTTTATTAAATAATACATTTTTTTAATTATTTTAAAACATTTATAAAATCATTTGTAATTAATTCTAATTGGTTACTTTTCGAATATTTGTTTTTTTAGAATTGTCATAAACAAAACTAACATAATATAAGTATAAAATTATATCACTTCTAAAAAAAATATTTATTTATTAAAATTGACATGGCTCTTATTCAGTCAATTTTGAATTTATAACCATAGTTGATACATTAGAATTACTTAAAAAAAAATTGACCTATCCAAATTTAGTTCAAAATAGGTGTTGTTATTTTAAAAAAAAGTTTCATTATGCATGCGCAGATCAGAATTTCAAAAAATTTTGATATGTATCAAAAAATGTATATTTATATACCAGCAGTTTGTAAAAAAAATAATCAATTTATTACTAAAATATCCGGCCGAGAAATTCAGTGTTCCCTAAGTTGGTGAACATCCTGTATATACCACTTTAATTTCTATGTAAATCAAATTGATGTACAAAATACACCACATGTGTAATTATTGAAAAAATAATAGCTTATATAATTAAGAATTATTCTGTAAAAAGTATATGGTATTAAATATACCAAAAACTCTCATACCACTTCTATTATAAAATGTATTCAAATAATAGGCTTGCAATATTATGGTGAAACGACCACCTATTATTCTCAATTTCCACATAACAGTTTTTCTTATCATCTAAGATTGCTCTTATTAAGACAGATTATAATTTATTATATTATTTCCTAGATATATTTATTTTATTTTATTATAAATTTTAATTAAACTATTATAACATTAATTTTCTTGCAGTGATATGACTACTGAAAATTAAAAAAAGGGCATGTCAATTCAATATTGGTCATTTCAGACTCCTATTGCCAAAACCTCAGGCTGGATAACAACAATTCTACTGATTTAAAAATATTGCAGTTCATAATTGTAAATGTATTTCTTTGAAAGTTTCACTCTAGCCATTTTGTTTATATAACTTATGAATTACTTCTCAACAATTTAAGTTTAACTTTGTAAAACTTATTTATTTATCAGACATGATTATAACAATTAGTACTTACAAATACAAATGCATTTGGAAAACATCTTGTGATAATTATAATTAATTCCTTAAAATAAATTTTAAATTTTGAAAATTTTCTAGTAACTTCCTTGTATATTTTAATAAAAAGATTCTGAATAGTTTAATATAATGAATCATCTTTTAGAAGAAACAAGTTGCTCTTGTATAAAACTTAAATTCAGAAAACACTTAATTAAATATTAAAAGTTTGTACAAATATTTTCAGTCATTAAAAATAACAAAATCTAACGTTGAAACATTGTTCTTAAATAAATATCCTTAATATTTAAGTTCTTATTAATCAATTATATAATCCACATATTGTGCATTAAGATTTATGACTTTCTGATAATGTCTTATTATTTTGTGTGAAATTACTTTTAAAATTATAATTTGTTATTAATTTTGAATGGTACAATAAAAAGTTTATATTTACCATAATTGTGTATTAGTACCACGATTGCACTGTTAAATAGTACGTTTAAAATACACCCAGAGCGCTAGTTATTTGCTACTTTTGCTAGTGGTTACTACAACTGGTTAGTCAATAGTCAGTCTAAAGAGAGTTTTTGAGTATTTCGACTAGTACTGAATCCTGAGTTTGAGTGACATTGTGTTTATTAATTTTATACATCTATTGTGTATAGTATATTAATACACTTTAGGGCTTGAACTCAACATATTAATCACATTAATAGTATAAAATCTTCACGAGTATATGAAAAGTTTTTAATCATTTACGATTGCAATATTCATAAAATATTAAGCTACTCTATGTTTTGTTTTTTATATTATTAATATAATTAGTATAGTTGGTACCCCGAATTTAAATTATTTTTTATCACAATATTCGTGGTTGGTACAGTAATTTTGTAAACTTTCATTGTGCATTTGACATGGACTACTCGAGGTAAGATTTTTTAATTATTAGAAAATTAAATTGGGATTCATTAAAAGCAAGCCTTTTATAAGTATGGTTATGTTTAATTTTTTTAATTGGCAAACGCCCAACTTATTTTATAATTATTGTGAGCCAAACTTATGGAAAACCTTTTATTGCGTTTTTATAATTCTTGACTATTTTCATAAAATTTTTAACCATCAAATAATTTGCAAACATTCATCATTTTGACGAATATTATCAATATTTGAATTTTAAAAAATAATAATAAAAAAAAAATTGTGCCTAGGTATTCCTATGATTCTTAAATCACTATAAGATGAACTCATGAGGAACTGTATTGAAATTTTCAAATATTTTGACTAAAAATGTTATCGTCGATTATAAAAAAAAAAAAAAAACAAATATTATAAATACCCTTAAAATAAGCGAAGTATTTTGAAAATTAATTAAGTAAAGAAAATGCTAATCTCAATAACGGGTGAAATTTACAAGTACCTATTACGTATTACCTACGACTTCTATTTTTCGAATAATAACAAATATTAATTAAAATCGTCATCGTTACGCGGTTTCGTAGAAATTTAAACTTGAAACGCATACAAAAAAAATGTGACCTGCGATTTTGAATTTTTTTAACTTCAATAAGAACAACTTATAAGAAACTTTGTATTCAACTTTCAAGTTTTTAGGCATTCAAAATTTTTTTTTCGACACATTTCAAAAAAAAAAAAACTTAAAAATCGAAAATTTCAGTTTTTAACTAGCTCAAAAAAACCAGAATATTTTGAAAATTTAACCGTATAAATAACGCTAATATAAAAATTTGGTGAAAATGTCTAGTATTTACAGTTATTCGTTTTTGAGTTAAACTATATAACAAAATTTTTTGATAAGTGCTGGAAACTTCTTACTTTAGACACTGAGATAAATAAGAATATTATACTAAAGTGCGGACTCGCCTAGTTCGTTTGTTGCGAAAAACGGACCGTCTCAACTGCCGCTACCCCCACCACCTATGGCATGAAATTGAACTTCCATACAAATAACATTGAAAAACTACTCATTTTAACTTAACTTTTAACTTCATTTTAACTCTGGGATAAATGGTCGTGTTGCGTTAACTTTGGTACCAACATTTTTGTTTTTATATGTACTTAAAATTAATACTTACCAAAAATAAAAATATAAATTATTTGAAAATCATTTATTTACTCATGCCATTTGCATAATATAATTTTTTACCATACAGCCATACAGGAGTGGGGTAACCGGCCGGTTTTCACACTATAGTCCGCGCTCCAGTATATTCTCATCTATTTCAGTGACTTAAGACCATTATAATAAATATACTCATTTAGCCATAGGATACACCCCTGAAGTTTTAAATTGAAGCATTATTTTAACAAGTAGTGTACAGTGTATGCAGACACTATAGTCTATAACAAAACAAAAAACATCTGTAAAATCAATACATACCTCACTTCGTTCAGAATTAAAAACTATAATATTAGGTATATTATATTCAACTAATCAAAAAAATAAAAATAAACAGTTTAAATTAACTATCGAAGTATCTAACTCTTAGACTACAAAAAAAATTATTATATCCAATTTGAGAAATCCGCGTAATTCTGTATAGTAACCAATTATAGTCATTGAGTCGGAGTGGAATGAATTTGATTATCTTTAATTTAATAATAGTCACTGAGTATAATATGCAGTTAAAATCTACTTTAAGTAGGTTACTTGAAATATTAATTTATCATCATATTATATATTTACCAAAAACTGTCGTGGGGTTTTCCATAAATAATAGTGTAATACGGCAGATAAAGTATTTGGTAACGACAACTATAATTACATTGAAATTCTTATATGATTATAACAAGAAGTAATAATAAAATAAATTTATCATTATCTGTTACTCCAATACCATACGTCCATACTAGCAGTTCTTTGAGAGTAATGAACTGGACTTTGACCAAATGTGTCTGTAACAAAATAGAGATATAATATATTATTTGATTATTGTCTACCGTGCTCACGATATGAAAGTATAATATAGGTATACCTATGGAATATTATACGTGCCCGTATCTTTTTTGTCATTTTGATCATCACTACCTTTTTATTCGAATATTTAATATTTGTATCGACGTACGACCCTAGATTAAAATAAATAATAATATACTAGTATATATTTTAATCTATGGTACGACGTAATTAATGTTATTTATGTACCAATTTTTTTCAGAAATAATTGTAATCGCCAAACGCGAACCATTCCTGGTTTAGGTATTATTCATTACATAAATATTATATTACTCGTATTTTAATATTAATTTTCGACCGTCGTTAAATTCTTCACCGTGTGTGAGATACTCGCGTCTCTCATTGTTTAAGAGCACGCTACAGTCTAGCACGTGTTTCTTTGTCTCACAAAATGTAAAACATAACAAAAAAACTGATTAGCGCGGGAAACGATCGAGAAGGCTACGGTCATACTATAACTCGTAACTAAAGAAACGACATTTTCACCGGTCTGAACAACAACAAAAAGTTGTTCAATTCTGAAAATGCGTGATTTTGATACAAAAAGAATTACCAAATAAAAAAATAAAAACGATATTAATAATGATTTATATTATAAGTACCTATCATATAGCCAGTATATAGATCGGAAAAAATTACAAATAAATACGCAGTATGGCCCACGGAAAACCGTGGGATCGGGCTAGCTTTAGCTCACCCAGCCTTCTCGTCTATAAATCGTTAAAAAACGCGTACGGTTAATGTCCGAAACAGCGGTTCTAAAGCTGCGTGGGTCGCGAGTCAATTTTTGGAGGGTAGCTAGAAGTGTTTATTAATTATACATATTATGAAATATTGTAAGAAATGTATGTCTTTTAAAAAAAAATTGCTTAGACTATAGGACTTCTATAGAAGTATAGGCGGTCTCGATAGATTTTTTTGGAAGAACATTTGGGTCGCGGTCCTTAAAAAGAGATTGAGAACCACTGGTCTGAAATGATTTCACGGCGCCTTTAAATATATTATTTCATTCAGAATAACGATGTATTCATTGTATTAATTGTCGTGTTCAGACTTCAGACGGGTTTTTTTCGGCGGCGATCACCAGTGCTCTCCCCGCTTCGCCTAGTCCATCACCAGTACAAACATCTGCCGCCTAGTGAACCCACCTGCACCCGCCTAGCCCACGTCCACGTTCATGCGCACTAGTCTCCCGTCGACTGTCGAGTATGAACTTATTTTGAATTCGAAATTTCGAACACAATAGATAAAGGTACGTGGCATACCTTTCTTTCTGAATTCCAAGCGAAATTTAGGGTTGTTTGATAATAAAAAATTGTAACAGTGTGCAGTGGTAGGATTTTAGAAAATCTGTTACCAATGATCACGCGACACCGCAAGATCTAGTAATGTACGCGATATGGTAGAGATTACTTTTGAAATTTTTATTACGTTCAATTGGAATGTGTCATCTGAACATTAGGTGTTCAGGTGTTCTCAGAAAACACACCACACGTCTTACCTACGCTCAATGACAATTTTCACCGGTAAAGCACGTTTGAGCATAATATTTACCTTTTAGGCAATACGACTGAGCATAGAATATTGTATGTGATGTGTTGCCATATTCACGTTAACGACATTTTGTATTTTGTCGAAACACAAACAGAGACGTCGAATAAGATCAAATCAATTCAATTTATTAAGCAGATAAAATTAGAATCGATATTTAAATCGTAAGAATACGGAATCTTTTTTAATATATTTAATCCAAGTAATCCAACACGGAAATAGATACCAAGGTTGAATAATTACAATTTTATTATTTAAACAAATATGTTTGTATAAATGTATAATACAGTTCAAAATTGAAAATGCCAGTGTTGCAGAGTTCTTTATGCTCAATCGTTTTCTTCTGTGTTTGAATTTCCTTTGATACGCCGACAATTTGCTCAATTGTACATTTGTACCTCAGCTATTTTCACATTTCATTATTTTCTAGTAAGTAGGAAACTTAATAATAACCATTAACCTACTAGATAGGTATCTAATATTGTTGGTAGCCGGGAACAGTAGGTAGGAATAAGACGCTATTCGTATATTCATTATATTTTTTGGTATACAGCAATACAGCATCAATAATGTTGTACTACTGTTATTTATACAGGTAATTATATTGGTTGTATACACCTTTGTGGTGCTATTCTGGACTCTGGTACCTATGTCAATGTCAGAGGTAGACAGATTTCGTGTAACGTATCTTCTGCATTGTAAACTGGACAGAATTATAATTGAATATTATTATTAAACTTATTTGTTGTTTCTATTTTATAAAGTATACCTAATGAAACTTAATTAACATTTTACAGATCAATTGCTATTGGGGGAAAAAAAAACGGTCATAAAAGTATTGATGTGTATGCAGATTCAATACTGGGAGTGTTTAAGAAGAAAAATGGCGATCTCCAGTATTTAATTAGATTTAAAACCACCAACGACATATCGTTGCCAGACAGTTTTATTGATTCATTCATCATGAATACCATACATCCTCAGATGGTCATCGAGTATTATGAAAACATAATAACGTGGGAATAAATAAAATCAATGAGATTTGGAACAGAACCATATAATTATATATATATATATTGAAAAATACCTATTTATGTGCTTTTTGTATGAGTATTGGTAACTTTTTGTATTATAAATATTATTTTTTTTTTTCGTTGAAATCTAGTAATTCATTTTTATATTTTTAAGTATTTTTTTGTTTTATGATACATAAATACATAAATAAATACAATTGATGTAATGATGTTTGTTAATATTTTTCATAATGTAATAGAAAAATATGCTTTTATGTTGTTACAGAGGGATGAGAAATGTATTCAAATCAAAATGTAAATTAAATTAAGGATTAACCATGATTTAACCTAACTGCTCTCTGT